>NC_084478.1:39768526-40071556 GCF_027409185.1 Cynocephalus volans | reverse complement strand
GGTTTCTCTAAGGTAGTAGTTTGTCATCCTGAGTGGTGTGATCATTTTTGCCCTACAGGGGATATTTGGCAATGTCTGGAGTAGTTTTTGGTTAGCACAACTGGAGGAGTGGTACTGGCATCTAGTGGGTAGAGGTCAGGGATGCTGCTAAATATCCTACAGCATACAGTCCCCTACAACAAGGAATCACTTAGCCCAAAATGTCAGTAGTGCTGTGGTTGAGAAATGTTGTTCTAAATAAAGCCTCATTGGGCTTTAAAATTCTGTGAGACATAGGGAAAGACATCCCATATATTACCCAGTTGACTAATAGGTAATTAGAGTTACTGAAAGATTTTATTTCTACTATGAAAATAAACATTTCCTTCTATTCTGAAGTTTTTCATTAAAATGTAAAGAGAGGTTCTGATTTAACAATAAGAGGGTCAAGAGTTTAAGCATCTTTACCACCATCACCAACTACAATCTCATATGTGATGTTTCTTTGTGTATCTCATTGCTATGGATTGAATGCTTGTGTCTTTGCAGAATTCATATATTGAAATGCTAATCCAAAGTGTGATGGTATTTGGAGGTGGGGCCTTGGGTGGTAATTAGAAATGCTTATGGTAGGATGAATCTCCTTTTAAAAAGAGGAAGAGACATAAGATCTCCATCTTTCTTTCTCTCTGCCTTCAGGCACCAAGGAAAGGTGGTATGAGGACATAACCAGGAAGTAGGCCCTCACCAAGAATCAGATTATGCTGATACCCTGATGTTGGACTTCCAGCCTCCAGAACCATGAGATATAAATGTTTGTCATTTAAGCCACCACATCTATGCTAATTTGTTATGGCAGTCAGAACTAATACTCTAAGTATCCTCAAATTATATAACTGGAGACCAAAGAACATTGTATTTGACAGAAAGAAATAGTTGGGTCAGTTGTTGTTATCATATTGATGAATACCATGAGTCTCAGCATCAGCCTTTCTGGGTTCAAATCTCATTTTCACTAATAACTGTGTGACTTTGGGAAACTTCTGTGCCTGTAAAATGTGATTGATAATCTAATTAGTGTTTTAAATGAGAGCATTCAGGAAAAGCTCTTAGTGTGGTATCTGGAACATAAGTAGTACTCAGTCTGCTAGTTATTGTTATAACAATAGACCTAAAGGTGAATTTTCATTAATTATATTCCAGGGCATTCCTTACTTGTAGCCACTCAGGTTTATCACTGCTTATGAGCTTTCGCTGATACTGATTTTTGGTGTAGGGTGCATTCCTTTACCTGGAGAAGTTAAACTCATCCTTTGAATCTCAAAGTCAGCACTATCTCTCTGAAGAATCCTTGCCCAGCCCTTCTAAGCAGATAAAATCACCCCATGTATGATGTCTCTACAGATCTCTATCAATTCCATACCCTAAAGATCTCTATCCATATTCATCTGCTATTGTCTGAATATCTCCTCCCCCCAACATTCATAGGTTAACATCCTAACCCCAAAGCTGATAGTATTAGAAGGAGGAGTATTTGGGAGGTGATTAGGTCATGAAGGTGGAGCCTTCATGAATGGGATTAGTGCACTTATAAAAGAGGCCTGAGAAAGATCCCTAGCCCCTTCCATCATGTGAGGACACAGCAAGAAGGCACCATCTATCAGCCAGAAAGCAGGCCCTCAACAGACACTGAGTTTATCAGTGCCTTAATCTTGGATTTCCCAACCTCTAGAACTGTGAGAAATAAATTGTTTTTTACAAGTCACTCAGTTTATGGTATTTTATTATAGCAGCCCAAATGGACTGAGACGCCATTACACTATATTATCATTCATATATATATACACACACACACAAATATCAGCCTCCTAGCTGGAATGACATGCTGTCCCTGATTGACATCTGCATGTACACTGCATCCTAAATAACTGTGGAAACTAGATCAAAATTGGGAAATCTCTTGCTCCAACAATAAAAGATAAAATCAAATTTGCAAGCTGAAATTAAATTTTTATAAATGAATGAGAAATTGAAGAGGAGAAAAGTTACTTGTCTGACAGTATAAGATGATTGAAAAAAAAGCAGATCTCAGCCAGATCCATTTATAGCTAGTCCTGGAGTACTCTTCTTCCAAGTGCATAAAGGTCTGGGTTCCAAATAGATGACACAACAGAGTCTGTTTTGATTCTGCTGTCTGTGATACGTATAAAAAGGTTAACAAGAAGAATAGCTACCAATTATATTTGGTGTATGGGTTTTCTTTAAATGAGGATAAATCACTCCATATGGTGGATTTTAGATAAGAATAGTGCTGCTTACCACATCTTACATGACAGTAATAAGCTTAGTTTCACGCTGGACAGTTAAGCTAAAAAGATACAAAAATGCTAAGCCGAATAAAAGTACCCTACCAATAATTCCTATCCAAAAAGTGTGGTTGGCATTCTCTACCACATTAGAAAAAAAAAAAGAAAGAAAAAGAAATGAGTCATTTCAGTATTTCCATGTTATGGGTGTTAAAAAGTGACCACTAATGGGATTTAGGTACATGACTACAATTATCCATGGACTAATTAAAAATGACTGTCATTCATGCTGTCCTCAGCACATCAACAATAGCAAACATGACAGGGTTCACTTTATTTCAGAGTTGTATCAGATTAGCTAATAGTATTACAATTATTGCTGAAGTTCATAAATCCTCTATGAAGACTTGTTGACAGTTTAGTTTTTACGCTGTCATCTTATAAAATGTCAGAAACCAATTTCCTAAAGTCACATGCGGACTATCAGGCAATAATGGTGGATTCAATACAAAAATTAGGTTTTTATCTCTCCTGAAATCACATGAAAATATAAACGAAGAGATTTTTAATTAGGCATAAACCTATAATACCAACAAGAAAAAAAAAATAAGGGAGAAACCAAAGCAACAGAATTTTAAAAGCTGAAAAGTTAATGAAAAAGTAGTAACTCATTTAGGAGACCTTAAAAAGCTGAATGCTAATCCAACAGAGTTTGAAGCCAAGAGCCAACTTGATTATCAATGCAATACCCCCACCCCCAAAGGCTCAGGAACTGATTACATCAGATATCTATGGAAGGAAGGGTGAGAGTGGGGTGGAAACAAGAGGACTGATCAAATGTCTGTTTAAGAATCAGTTAGATATTGATTCCCTTCCCCATGGCAGAGACTATAATTTTATTCTCTGGAGAAGTTGAAAGAGAGTCTTAGCTCTGCAGGGCACCAGCCACAGCCGAAAGTGCACTTTTATGCTGAATATGAAATGCTTTCCCACCCATCTCTCAGATACAGACAGGCAGGCACTCTTCTCTGCAAATCTGACCAGTGCAAGACAAAAGACTCAAAGATACTGACAGCAGGGATTTTCTACATAGCCAGACAACCAAACCTTGAAGCCCGTGATCAACAGGCTGTGATGAGTTACCAAGCATCTTTTTACTGCCTTGCACTTATCAATGAGCAGACAACCAAGGACCACCAAAAAATTGAGGGAAGCCTTGAACATGAGGGAAACCCAAACATGTAACCAAACGGACAACAGAAACTTGGAGAGAACAAAAATTATGTAGAGAGAAAAACAACCCCCCAAAACAAAACAAAACAAAACAAATAACCTAAACGTCCCCAGAAAAATAGATGCTATTGCTTCCACATCACAAGAACAGGTTGCTACAGAAAGAGATGTGCAGGGGGGAAAAAGAAAGAAAGAAAGAAAGAAAACTCTTAATAATGAAAAATTTATATCTAAAAAGGAAAAAATAATCAGTAAGAGCATTGGAAGATACTGTTTAGAAATCTCTTGAAAAGCAAAGCAAAAAGAGAAAGAGATGAAAAATACTATACCAAGTGGCTCAGCTTTCACTTAGTGTTTCCATAGTCACAAGCAACTGGTAGATAGTAAGGGAGCCAGAACTACTATACGGGAGAATGGAAAGGCAGGAGATGCAAAATTGTGTAGTAGTGGCGAAATTTGAAAGATAACTATATTTTCATCGACAATAATGGGAAGTAAATAGATTAAATCAATACATCAATTTCAATAAACAATAGAAAAATGAATTCATACTACAAGCATGTTATTTAGAAACACGAAAGTAAATATCAGCTTTAAGAGTTGCAGAGGGTTGCCTCTGGGAAGTGGGGTAATGCTGCGGGGTGGGGGGAGAGCGGAAACTCATATTTCATATAAGACAGCGTTTACAACATGACTCCAAAGTGTATGCAGGAGTTAAGGGTGATGAAAAGAAATTCTTTGTGTCACTTGCATTATAAATGAAATACAAAACACACATAATAATGAGGATATTCTATTACCAAATTAAGGGAAATACAATTGCACATTTGAATTAGTTTTCATTGACAAATATTTATTTTATTTTATTTTATTATTTAGTGTGGAGAAAATGAAAGATATGATTGTAGTCTTTCCTAGAGGTAGGGCATGGTCAGTACCAATGGTGCTAGGTCTTAAATGCAGTTACATGCAAAATTTAGTGGAGTGAGGGGAAGACAATATAGTGAGCTTTTAAAACAAATATAAAATTGAATGTGTTCCATTTACATGACTAGCATTTTCTCCAAAAAAAACAATCCAAGTTTTGGATTTTAAACTGCCCCTTAAAGAAATCATATATTACATTGATAGCAGATGCTAGCTTTCTTACTTTTAAATAATATCATTTGGCAAACTAAATAAATTGGCAACTGTATGATGGTCCACTTGTTTGTTTGTTTAAATAATTCAAATGGTTCCTCAAATCTAAATGCCTTGGAACCACTGGCATTCAGCATTCTCTTTACTGTTATGAAGAAAGAACCAGTAACTCTTTACTTTCTAAACACATTGAGCCACCCAAAATAAAAATCTCATGCCTGCAGACAAGTGCAATTCCCCTTTGTTTCAAACCACATTGCGTTATGTGGCCATTTGAGTACCATTTTCATGACTTGCTGATGACCAGCACAGCAGGATGAAATGCACTTAAATGAGCTGGAAAATGGAAGTCCCTCAAACACTCAGGAATCAATATAGCATAGAAAGACAGACAAAAGAGGAAGAAAACAATACACAAGCTAAAATTGGCAAGCTAGTTACGGAAATTTAAAAGCAAATAGACACAGTTCCAAATAACAAATCAAACACCTGTCTTAAAACATTGTTGAAAAACTATTGAATCAATTATCATGTTCTGTTTTTCCATAGACTCATTTATTTAAATTTTTGCCTAAATTATTTGCAGTTACTGAATATATTAATAACATGTATATATAGTGTATCAGTACATTTTCTATTGCTTATAACAGAATACCTGAAACTGGGTAATTCATAAAGAAAAGGTGTTTATTGCTTGCAGTTTTAGAGGCTGGGAAGTCCAAAGTCCAGGGAACACATCTGGTGACAGTCTTCTTGGTGGTGACTCTATAGCAATGCAGGGTGTCACATACAAATGGCTTGAGCAAGGGAGAGCTAAGCTTCTTACTCACTCTCCTTTTAAAGCCCTCAGAACCACACCCATTACTCCATGAACAGATCAACCCATTCACAAGCACAGTCCTCACAATCTAATCACTTCTTTAAGGTCCCACCTTTCAATTACCATAATAGGACTTCCCACTCTCTTGACACTGTCGTGGTGGGGATTAAGTTTCTAACACATGAAACTTTGGAAGATACATTTCAACCCACAGCATATACTAGCTTCTTTTCCTGGACAGAAGGGGAAGAAATTGAAGCAACAGCAGAAAGCAGCAGCATAATTCATGATGTCTCTACCAGTACATCAATCTGATAATGTATATTTGTCAATAAGTGAGGTGAGTTTGAATGGGTATAAGTCATTTGTGGAAATAATCAGCAGTCTTTTTAGTCATATCTTATAATTATGTTTTTACATAATTAGAATAAATTTTTAAAATATTTGGAAACTTGAAAGATTAGACAATGATATGATATACGAGTATAGTAAAACTCCTAAAAATGCTTTTATTTTCAGGACACAATAGTAACTATAAAAAAAATCCATTAAACTTGGAAAAACAAAATATTCTCAGAAACATCACAACCTAAACTTCAGTCATTCAACCAGAATTTATTGAAGACAATCTGTCAGTTACTCAGTTATATGAAACACAGCTCTTGTCCTCAAGAGGAAAATAAGACACTCAGAAATTACTCTATGTAATTATTCCAATAATAATGTAAGACAGAATGAGAAAAATAAGTTATCCCTCAAATCATAAGTATCTGACCTCCTGTGTTCCCTCTCTAGGAGGATCTCTGAAGTGCAAATCCATCCTGAACACCTCACCCAAGTTACTACCATATTTCCAATCGTGAGAAAGCCTTGCCAAAGTGTACCACAGCCTTATAATCACAGTTTGACTCAAAATATCTTCCCCAAATATTGCTCCTTTTTTTGATAATTATTATTATTATTACTGGCTTTACATTCCTCCCAGTCAGCCATAATTGAAGCCTACTTTCTTTGACGCCTCTCTGTCAACTTTCCTTCCTATTAGTCTCTACAAGAATAAGATTTATGCTTCTGATTATCTCTGAAAGCTGATCTCCCTCAAATCTGACCTTTTTTCAAACCTTAATCTATTACTTTTCATCTAGACAATTGGTTTCCCAATTGGTTCTCTGACCTCTGGCTTCTTGTTTTTCTCATTTATTCTACAATTTACTATGAAACATCTTACTAATTAGTCTGTCCTCCTTTCCTCTTTAAAAAAACAAACAAAAAATTAAACTTTCAATGGACCCCCCACCCCCGTCTCCCCTGGCACACACACGCACACAGTCTTCAAAAGCTCATGGAAAGATTCACATTACCTTTTAATTCATTTTTTCATGAACTGTTTGAAGTATCCTTGTATATGGGTGTGAGTTTTAAATATTTTGAAGACCCCGTGTGTGTGTTTGTGTATTTATATATATGAAAGTGTATCTACATTCATAATCTGGTCTCACTACTTTTTCTGGCACTACTATTTTTCATCAGTTCAGTTGGCTGAACTTCGGCTTCAGTTGGCTATACTGCCCAGCTTCCAAAGCCAGTACATGTTTTCTCAGCTTTATGCCTCTCCTAATGCTGGTCTTTCAGCAATGCCTTTCTACTGCATCTATTTTTGTGTAAATCCCACTCCTTAATTAAGGTATAGCTTACATAACATTTTCATCATGAGGTCTTGCTTCAGTCTGCTTTTGAAATAAGCTCTTTCTCCCTAAGTTCACACAGTACATTCATTTTGTTATTTACTTACCACTTTGCCTAACACTATGCTGGACATATGGCAAACATTCAATAAGTGCTTAAAACTTTTTATATCACAACTCTACTGAAGAATCATAAAACCTATAATGCTGAAAAATGAAAGTGACTATCTCGATAGTATAAAAAAGTTATGCCTGTAATTATGTCTTGATACTAGGATGTGTCTACTAATGGAGAAAGACATATTATTCCCAACCTTTTACTTGTGAAGACTTTGGTTGGTAACAATATGCCATTTTCCCATTAGTAGATAGGAATATAAGAGAACAATTGAATATTGCCAAATTGACATATGAACAATTAGGATCTAACTTCCTTTGCTCTTTCAGAACTACCAGGACTGTACTGTTTCTTCTTCCTGAAAAAATGTCAGAGGAATGCTATCCTTTGCTTCATTTATTGGAGTCTTTTAAATTCTTATGCTGTGGACAGCTTCTGATAATGTCTTCCCCATTTGGTAACCTCAAAGCCTTCTTGGAAAAAGTACCCTTCAGGTAAGAAACAAAATAAAAATAAAAGACAGAAAAAACAACCCATATGTATGCATGTAAGCACACACGTGTGCGCACACACATGGGAGCAGGTCTTGATAATTATTGAATGAGGGCTCTTGTTGACACTTCACTGTTCGCTCATCTTATGAACTTTTACTCTGCATCAGCTTTTGTAAATGTAGGACTTGTGCCACATACTATAGTGGGCTGAATGGTGGTTACCCCAAAAGAAAGTTCCATGTCCTAAACTCTGGAATGTGTAAATGTTACCTTATTAGGGAAAAGAGTCTTTGCAGATCTAATTAATTGAAGGATCTTGAGAGGAGGAGGTCATTCTCAATTATCCAAGTGGGCCCTAAACCCAATAATAAGTGACATCATAAGAAAGGCAGAGGAAGATTTAAGACAGACAGAAGAGGAAAAAACAAAAACAAAACAGAGGAGACAAGAAAGCAATGTTGAACACAGGGGCAGAGATAGTAATGGTGCAACCACAAGTCAATGAATGCTGACAGCCATGGGAAGAGGCAAAGATTCTACTTCAGACCCCCCAGAGTCAGTGTAGACTTCTTGCCTCCAGAATTATGATAGAATAAATTTCTATTGTTTTAAGCCATAGATTTGTGGTAATTTGTTACAGCAGCCTCAGGAAATTAATAAAGACACCAAGATAACTTTTCAGTATCATAAATGATTCAAATTTATTGCTAACTTTCCAGTAGGCTTTGAGAAGTGCCTTTTTCCTTCACTTCATCCCCATCCTCATTCCCCAGTATACTGTCATACAGCTTCTACTTGGGAGGATCTTTAGATTCTCAGTTGGACCCTCTATGCCTAAGTTATAGAGTATTCCTTTCATGGCACCAACAGCCTTACTGATGAGATCATCCATATGTAAAGAACTCCAGAAAGCATAGAGATAATGATAATGACAAAAATCATCAGGCCCACCAGGTCAAAAGTCATATATATATATATGAGTTTGCTGTTTGCAGACCTTGCAAGTCTAGAAAAGGACAGAGAACTGTGATTCCCAGCCTACCTTCCAGATGTAATAAATGAAAATTTTAGTGTGGGGAGAGGTAGGAGAACAAGAAAACTGGGCGTGTATGTTTTATAAAGCTCTATGGGTATTTATGACACCCATTCCTACTTAAGAATCATTGCCATGGACAATTGGAGATCCTCAGGCCACTGAGATTCTCACTTAATTATTCAGTGGCAAGACCACTTGAACTTCTTTACTGGGAGGCAAAAACAAATTAAAAGTGAAAATAACCTATTATATTAAAACAAAATACAGGGTACTTGAAAAGAAGATGGATTATCAAACTGAACACAAAATTCCCTTTTCTATTTGAAGATTGAATTTTTTATTATTTCTATAAACTTTTGGAATCTTAGTCTTATCTCCCCACTGAGAAACATCTCATAGGCTAGAACAAAGACAGTTTCCATCTTATTTTCAGTATTATGCTATCGTGCAATTAAAATAAATACTTAGATTCTTTTAGTCATTGAAGTTTAAAATAGAGTGTTCACTTTTGACTTTGATACTTTCATTCTTATAATCATTTTCACAATTGGATATTTCCTGAAACTAGTGTTTATGAAGACTTGCATCTAGCAAATGTCAGGCCATAGGAAAAAAATCACAAATTACTTTCTTAGGCTAATGCAGCATACATTTACATAGTAAAAGCACTTCTATTTTTATGTAAATCTTATCGAGTTCTTTAAAATTAAAATATATTTACAAGCCATGGGCAAGACACACTCTAAATGTCATAAAAATACCATAAGTCCAATTTAATTTCTCGTTTAACATTAATTTTGATCCAGTTGTTACAGGTTTTCTAAATGGATAATTTACTAATGTCTACATAGTTTTAACTTTAAATGCTCAAACAATCATTAGCTGGTTTTAAATTACTTATCTATATATAGTCAGATAATTATATTCAGAAAGAAAATGTGAATCCTGAATTAACAAAGGCCAACTTTGTGTGCAGGGAATTAGTAGTCACAGTAAACTGACAAGTCAATTACTAGTTGACTTTGTCTATTATAAGATGTGAAATAAGACCACTTGCTTTTTGCCTGCTATTTAAGAAGGGATTATAACTTGCTGCTTTTGAGAATAAAAACCCTGAAGAACTAGCTGGCTCTTCTATCAGCTTTGCTCACATTAACTTTTGTAGCTCACAAGACATTCTGTTCATGAACACTCTATGTACTTCCATTTTCCTAAAGTGTCTTGAAAAGAAATTTCATGCTTGAAGATCAGTGGAAGAAGAAAAGTGTCTATTAAAATGTACTTGAGAGAGCAGAAGTACAAGAAATGGGGATGAGAAAATAGGAGGCAAAGATGAACAGAAGCACATCCAAGAGACATGCAACTGAATAGAAAATAAAAAAAACAAACAAAAACAACCCCTGAGAAACCCCTATGATCTGAATGTTAGTGTCTCCCCAAAATTCACATGTTGAAACCTAATCACTAAGGTAATGGTATTAGAAGGTGGGGCCTTGGGAAAGTGATGAGGTTACAAGGGCTCTGCCTTTGTAAATGGGATTAATGCCCTTATAAAAGAAACTCCAAACCTATAGCAACCAAAACAGCATGGTACTGGCATTAAAATAGACACTCAGACAAATGGAACATAATAGAGAACCCAGAAATCAACCCATGTATTTACAGCCAACAGATCTTTGACAAAGGCACCAAGAACATACATTGGGGAAAAGACTGCCTCTTCAGTAAGTGGTGCTAGGAAAACTGGACATACATATGCAGAAGAATAAAACTGGACCTGTACCTCTCACCGTATAACAAAATCAACTCAAAATGGATTAAAGACTTAAATATAAGGCCTGAAAGTATAAAACTACTAAAGTAAAACATAGGAGAAACACTCCAGGCAGTCTGGGCAAAGACTTTATTTATGAATAGAACCACAAAAGCACAAACAACAAAAGAATAAAAATAAATAAATGGGATTATATAAAACTAAAAAACTTCTGCACAGCAAAGGAAACAATCAACAGAGTAAAAACACAAACTACAGAATGGGAAAAAATATCTGCAAACTATGTATCTAACAAGGGATTAATATCTAGAATAAACAAGGAACTCAAGCAATTACACAGTAAAAAAAAAAAAACAATCCAATTAAAAATTGGGCAAAGGCACTGAATAGATGTTTTTCTAAGGAAGACATACAAAGAGCCAACAGGTACTTAAAGAAATGCTCAAAATCACTAATAATCAGGGAAATGCAAATTAAAACCACATTGAGAGGTGAGCCCACCGGTGGCGGCTGGTAGCAGCACCAGTCAGTGGAACCGCATGGCTCAACACAGCCCCCTCACCCCACCACCTCAGACCCAGGCAGGGGGGAGCATCAGGCCCTGTCCCCATGCCCAGAACCAGCGCAGCATGCATGAGCCAACCAGCAGTGGCCAGCAGCAGCACCAGCCAGAGGAACTGTGTGGCTGGACTGACTCCTCTCCCCACCTCAGACCAAGGAGTCAGCACCAATCTACAGATCTAACCCACCAAGTTTGGCCCAGCAGAACTCCATGGCACTAGGGTTCATTCTATGACCACAAAGTCTCGAACAGGAACCAAGGTGGGTTAACATAACCACCACCACACCTCCTGTCAATCAAAGACAATTCACCCCCTATAGTAGCAACCAGGGCCACTCCACAGCCAACCTCAGTGTAATAGAAGAAGCAAACCCCCTACCAAAAGACCAAGCATCAGCAAAAAAAATACTAGAAGTACAAACAATCAAGAAGAAATGACACCACCAATAGGATACAGTAATGCTACAAAGTCAGACTCCATGGAACAGGGAATCCTTGAAATGCCCGAGAAAGAATTTTAGCAATGATCTTAAGAAAACTTGAAGAAAGACTCACTCAATGAAACAAAAAACACAACTGAGAGCTTCAGCAACAGGGAACATAGAGCAAGCAGAAGAAAGACTTTCAGAGCTTGGAGATGGTCTTTTTAAAATAACTCTGGCAGACAAAAAAAGGAAAAAAAGAATCAAAAATAATGAGGAAAATCTAAGAGAGATAGCAGACAACCTGAAGCGCTCTAGCATCCAAATTATGGGTATTCCTAAAGGGCAGGAGAAAGGAAAAGGTATTGAAAACCTACTCAAGGAAATAGTAATAGAAAACTTCCCAGGTGTAGGGCAGGATACAGACCTTCAGATCCAGGAAGCTCAAAGGTCCCCAAACAGATTCAACCCAAAAAGATCTTCCCCAAGACATATTATAGTTAAATTTACAAAGCTCAAACAGAAAGACAGAATTCTACTAGCAGCAAGAGAAAAGCATCAGGTCACTTATAGGGGAACCCCCATCAAACTAACAACAGACTTCTCAACCGAAACCCTACAGGTCAGAAGAAAGTAGAATGATATATTCAAAATACTAAAAGAAAAAAACTGCCAGCCAAGAATTCTTTACTCAGCAAGGCTCTCCTTCAGAAATGAGGGAGAAATAGTGTATTTCCCAGGCAAATAAAAGTCGTGGGAGTTCACCACCACATGGCCAGCTTTGCAAGAAATTCTCAAGGGAGTCCTACATCTGGAATCTGAATAATGGTGACCACCATCACAAATACACAAGAAAGAGCAAAACCCACAATTAAAACAAAAATGCCAGCAAGAAAGAGAAAGAAGCTAAATCATTCTGCCTTAAATTCTCAACTAACATTGAAGAAGAGAAATAAAAGAGGAAATAATTATCAAAAGATATTTAAATCACCTAAACAAGTAGCAATTAAATGACAGGAATTAAACAACACTTCTTAATAACTACTCTAAATGTGAATGGACTAAACTCCCCATTCAAAAGACACAGACTAACTGACTGAATTAAAAACCTAGACCTGGGCCGGCCCCGTGGTGCACTCGGGAGAGTGCAGCACTTGGGAGCGCAGCGGCACTCCCGCCGTGGGTTCAGATCCTATATAGGAATGGCCGGTGCGCTCACTGGCTGAGCGCGGTGCAGGTGACACCAAACCAAGGGTTGCAATCCCCTTACCAGTCACAAAAAGACAAAAAAAAAAAAAAAAAAAAAAAAAGCTAGACCCAAGTATATGCTGTCTTCAAGATATCCACCTCACCTGTAAAGACAAACATAGACTAAAAGTTAAGGGATGCAAAAAGATATGCCACGCCAATAGAAACCAAAAATGAGCAGGAGTGGCTATTCTTATACCAGACAAAATAGACTTTAAACCAAAAATTATTTTTTAAAAAAGACAAAGAAGGCCATTATAGAACGATAAAGGGAACTATCCAGCTAGAAGACATAACAATCATAAACATGTATGCACCCAATACTGGAGCACCCAGATATATCAAGCAAACACTCTTAGACCTAAAGAAGGAGATAGGACCTAATACATTAATAGTGGGTTAATCTGAATACCCTTCTCTCAGTATGGGACAGGACTTCCAGGCAACAAGTCAACAAAGAGACACAGAATTTCATCTACACCCTAGACCAACTAGACTTGGCAGATATACACAGAACATTTCACCCAACAGCTAAAGAATACACTTTCTTCTCATCAGCTCATGGTATATTCTCCAGGATAGACCACATATTAGGTCAGCAAATTTTAAAAAATTGGAATCATTCAAACAATCTTTTCAGACCACAATGGACTAAAAGTGGAAATAAACAATAAGCAAAATGCTGGAAGCTATACAAATACATGGAAAATAAATAATAGGCTTCTGAATGACCTATGGGTCCAAGAAGAAAATAAACAGGAAATCAAAATAGTCCTACAAATTAATGAAAATAAAGATACATCATACCAAAAACTGTGGGATAATGCAAAAGCAGTACTAAGAGGCAAATTTATTGCAGTAAATGCTTACATCAAACAAAAGGAAAGACTTCAAATAAATGACCTAACACTATGCCTCAAAGAACTTGAAAAACAACAACAATCCAAACCTAAAGGCAGTAGCTAGAAAGAAATAATTAAGATCAGAGCAGAACTAAGTGAAACAGAGACCAAAAAACAGTACAAAAGATCAACAAAACTAAAAGTTGGTTTTTCAAGAAGATAAACACAATAGACACACCAATAGTTAGATTAATTTAAAAAAAAGGAGAGAGAAGACCCAAATAACAAAAATTAGAAATGAAAAGGGAGACATTACAACTGATACCACAGAAACACAAAGAATCATTAGAGACTATTATAAACAACTGTATGACAGCAAATTTGAAAATCTGAAAGATATGGGTAAGTTTCTAGACACATATAAATTTCCAAGACTGAACCAAGAAGAGACAGAAAACCTGAACAGACCAATAGCAAGCAAGGAGATTGAAGCAGTATTCAGCAATCTTCCAACAAATAGAAGCCCGGGTCCAGATGACTTTACAGCTGAATTCTATCAAACATTTAAGGAGGAATTAATACCAATTCTCCTCAAACTATTCCAAACAATTGAAACAGATGCTACTCTCCCAAACTCATTCTAAGAGGCCAACATAACTCTGATACCAAAACCAGATAAAGATGCAAAAAAAAAAAAAAAAAGAAATAGGCCAATATCCTTGATGAAACTAGATGCTAAAATCCTCAACAAAATATTAGCAATTAGAATACAGCAACATATTAAAAAATTATATACTATGATCAAGTGGGATTCATTCCAGGGATGCAAGGATGGTTCAACATATGAAAGTCAATAAATGTGATATATCACATCAACAAGCTCAAGGACAAAGTCCATATGATTATCTCAATAGATGCTGAAAAAGCATTTGACAAAATTCAACAATCCTTCATGATAAAGACTCTCAACAAATTAGGTATAGAAGGAAAATATCTTAGCACAATAAAAGCCACTTATGACAAACCCACCACCAGTATTATTCTGAATGGGGAAAAATTGAAGGCCTTCCCCTTAAGGACAGGAACAAGACAAGGATGTCCACTCATACCACTTCTATTTAACATAGTACTGGAGGTACTAGCTAGAGCAATCAGGCAAGAGAAAGAAATACAGGGAATACAGATTGGAAAAGATGAAGTCAAACTTTCCCTATTTGCAGATGACATGATAATATATATAGAAAAACCTAAAGACTCCATCAAAAACTCCTAAAGCTGGTTAATAACTTCAGTAGCATTGCAGTATACAAAACAAATGCCCCCAAATTAGTAGCATTTATATACTCAAATAATGAATTAACAGAAAGAGAAACAAAGAAAGTAAGCCCGTTTACAATTGTCACCAAAAAAAATACAACACCTAGGGATCAATTTAACCAAGGAGCTGAAAGACCTCTACAATGAGAATTACAAACCACTTCTGAAAGAAATTAAAGAAGGCACAAAAATATAGAAAGATATTCCATGTTCTTGGATTGGAAGAATTAACATTGTGAAATGTCTATACTACCCAAAGCGATCTACAGATTCAATGCAATCCCCATCAAAATACCAATGACATTCTTCACAGAAATAGAAACAACAATTTTACCTTTCATATGGAAAAACAAAAGACCCCAATTAGCCAAAGCAATCCTGAGCAAAAAATAAATAAATAAATAAACCAAAGCCAGAGGCATAACTCTGCCTGACTTCAAATTATACTACAAAGCTGTTGTAAGCAAAACAGCATGGTACTGGTATAAAAATAGACATTCAGACCACTGGTATAGAATAGAGAACTCAGAAATCACTCCTCGGGCTTATAACCATCTGATATTAGACAAAGGCAACAAAAATCTACATTGGGGGAAAAGAGTGTCTCTTCAACAAGTGGTGCTGGGAAAACTGGATATCCATATGCAGAAGAATGAAACTAGATACGCATCTCTCACCATACACTAAAATCAAATCAAAACAGATTAAAGACCTAGTATAAGACCCGAAACTGTACAATTACTAAGGGAAAATATATGTGAAACACTTTAGCAGTTAGCTCATGGCACAGGCTTTATGAACATGAGCCCAAAAGCACAAGCAGCAAAAGAAAAAATAAACAAATGGGACTATATCTAACTAAAAAGTTTCTGCACAGCAAAGGAAACAATCAACAGAGTGAAAAGACAACCTACAGAGTGGGAGAAAATTTTTGCTAACTTTGCATCTGACAACGGACTAATATCCATAATATACATGGAACTCAAGCAATTATACAGGAAAAAAATAAATGACCCAATTAAAAAATGGGCAAAGGAGTTGAATAGACATTTTTCAAGGGAAGACATACAAATGGCCAACAGATGTATGAAAAAATGCTCAACATCACTAGTCATCAGGGAAATGAAAATTAAAACCACACCAAGATACCACCTCACTCCAGTTAGACTGGCTATAATCAAAAAGATGGTGAATAACAAATGCTGGTGAGGGTGTGGAGAGAAGGGAACACTACTGCACTGTTGGTGGGAATGTAAATTCGTACCACTTTGGAAAACAATATGGAGGTTTCTCAAACAACAACAGATAAATCTTCCATATGATCCAGCAATCCATCTTCTGGGTATATATCCGGAGGAATGGAAATCATCACATCGAAGAGATATCCGCACTCCCATGTTTATCACAGCTCTGTTTACAATAGCCAAGATATGGAACCAACCTAAATGTCCCTCAGTGGATGACTGGATAAGGAAACTGTGGTAATATATACACTATGGAATACTACTCTGCCATAAAAAATAATGAAATACTCCCATTTGCAACAACATGGATGAACCTGGAGAAACTTATGCTGAGTGAAACAAGCAAAGCACAGAGAGATAAATAAATACCACCTGTGGTCACTCATATGTGGGAGCTAAGAGAGAAAAGAAGGAAAGAAAGACCACAGTAGTGTCATGGTCTATCAGAGGGAGGGAACATTCCTAAGGCTAAAAACAGGAGTGGAGGGAGAAGGGGAGGGGGAGGGAGGTTGGGGGATAATTGGGTGGGGACAAGGGGTACAAAAGTATTTTCTAGTAATGGGTATGCCCCTAGTATGAATCTGGCCCTCACATCATGGGCAGGAGGGGTGACAATTAGTTTTGTATCTCATGAATATTCTTAATAAATAAATAATAAAAAAATTAAAAATTAAAAAATAAACACATTGAGATATCATCTCATCCCAGTTAGACTGGCTATAATCAAAAAGACTGAGAATGACAAATGCTGGTGAGGATGTGGGTAAAGGCGAACTCTTCTACACTGTTAGTGAGAATGTAAATTAGTACAGCCACTATGGAAAACAGCATGAAGGTTTCTCAAACAACTACAGCTAGATCTACCATATGATCCAGCATTCCCACTTCAAGGTATATATCCAAAGGAATAGAAATCATCGTGTCAAAGGGATACCTGCATTCCCATGTCCATCACAGCTCTGTTCATAATAGCCAAGATATGGAACCAAGCTAAATGTCTATCGACAGACAACTAGATAAGGAAAATGTGGTATATTCATGATGAATACTATTCAGCGATAAAACAGAATGAAATTCTGTCATTCGCAGCAACATGGATAAGCTTGGAGAAAATTATGTTAAGTGAAATAAGCCAGGCACAGAGGGAAAAATACCACATGTCCTCACTCATGAGTCGGATCTAAGAGAGAAAGAAGGAAGGAAAGACCACAGTGGTGCATTGGACTTGCAGAGGGAGAGAACAGACATAGGGTTGCTTGGGTGGAGTGGGGGAGCAGGGTGAGGGACACTGGGGAGAGGTTGGGTGGGGGACATGGGGAATAATTGCAATTTGATGTGGTGGGCATGCTGATAACATTGACTGCTCACCACATCTTGGGCACAGGTCCTGTCAGTCAGCTCTTGCCCCACAAATATGTATAATCAATTTTTTTAAAAAAGGGAGACTCCAAAGACCTGCTTTGCCTCTTCCACCATGTAAGGACACAGCTAGAAGGTGCCATTTATGAAGCAGAGAGCACTCACCAGACACCAAATCTGCCGGTGCCTCAATCTTGGATTTTCCAGCCTCCAGAACATTGAAAAATAGATTTTTTTTTTTGTTTATAAATTACCCAGTCTAAGGTATTTTGTTTTAGAAGCCTGAAATTGGGCCACAATAATCAACCACATTGTATATTGACAAAATAAAATAAAATTGAAATTGCTAAGACAGAAACATTTCAAGGGCAAATTCATAAAAAAATTGAATTATTACTAGATGTTCTATCTGATAAGATGTAAAATCTGTTAGCAGTGGAATAAAATAGAAATCAAGTAGTCCATAAAGATAGGGACCATTTAAAATATTACAGGTGGATCATGAATTTAAGGGAGTATCGTTCACAATTAGAACTCAACAAAGGAGTGAAGAAGGAAACCACAATCAACACACTTGTGTATAGAAATGCTCCAAGAACTGCAGCACATAAGCTTTGGTAACAATCTGTAAAATGGAGGCAAAATAGACATCATAGGCTATTGAAAAGACTAAATGAAACAACATATGAAAAGACCTTGTAAATAAGATACTTCAGGAGCAAAGGAAATTATGATCACTAATCAAGGAAAGCTGTACCTATAGTGCCTTGACTGGTTGATTAAAAAGCTCATCTGAATGAGAATTGACACTCAGTCATGCCTGCAATAATAAGGAAGGATAGAAAGTCCTGGCTTCTTCTTGATAAACAAAGATCATCCTGAGGTTAACCAAACTTGCAATATAAAGTCCTTGTGGACAGGCATCTGTCTGTCTATCTGTCTGTCTGTCTGTCTGTGTCTGTCTGTCTGTCTGTCTATCACCCTACCTACCTATGTAGCTTTTAACAGACCTTGTGCCCAGTAGACACTCAATAACAAAGCAGTAAATGGAACTAGGGCCCTAAGATTGTAATGTCTACTTGACTAAACTTTAGAGATCTGCCAGTTAACTTATGATGCCAGTTAACTCTCTACCCTTGACCAGTTTCCTAGCTGAACTGTGATATGTAACTGTTCTTTTAACTCCTATTTATTTTTCCAAACTCAACCTACTGCTCTGTTGTGACCTTCAATATCCATCTTATCTTTCTCCTCTGTCTAATCTGAATTTGATTTATTGCTGGGCTTCCCTAGCCAGACTCCTGGGCCTTTCTCTATCTATCTGTCTTCCTCATTCATGAAGGGGAATCTTCAATCACAGCAAGCAATCAAATCAAAACCAACAATTTTAGTGTGGTTTACTCCATTACTCTGTAATACAGCTACTGAAAAGGGTGATATATAAATATTGTTTTTTTATTTATGAGTATTCAGGCTGAGTGAATGCTACATGAATTGTTCATTTACATATTTCTGTGCATTAGGAACTGACTTACATATTTGGGATGCAAAGATGAAAACACTGTAGTCTATCCTCTAAAAGTCCCAAAGTGCAGTAAGGGAGATAGACTTACAAAGATACATACACAAAATGATGAGGAAAATGCTCTAATAGAGGTGTGAAAAAGAGATTTGTTGGTATTTGAGAGGTGGTACTTAATTCTGCCTAGTGGGGATAGATTCAGGGAAGGCTTCATAGAGGTGACATTGAAGTGGATCTTAAAATTTGAGTTGATAGGCACAAGGGATAGAGGCAGGAGAGGAAATTCCATATGGTGGGCACAGCATAGAGTTGTGCAGGTCCATGGTATGGCCAGGAGTGCCTGGCCAGTGGTGTGGGCTTAATAGGAGGGTGAATGAAACTACGAAGATAATAAAATGGAGTCAGACTGTGAAGGGACTGGCCTTTATCTTCAAGATAACAGGCAAACATGTAATACTTTTTAGGCAGGTATTCTGGTATTATCAATTTACAGAGAGGATTTTTTGACCAAACCAAACTGAGTCTGAAAAACCCATTGTGTTTCAGTTTTTGGTATTGTGGACTAAAAACTCTATTGCCTACTTCCACTTTCTGTTGCCCCAACTCTTGACTCTGCTGGCCATCTATAGAAGTGATGATTGCATTACATTTGTGATAGCTGCTACATGGAGGCTCTAATTAATAAGGCAAGGGGAATCACTGATCCTTTTCTTGGAACATCCTCACAAGTCAATTAGGTAATGCCATTTCTCAAGTAACGGGCCATAGGAGCAAAGATATACCCAGGGAAAATTTGTAGAGAGGAGTAAGTAAAAATGTCTACTGGGATAGTTAATAGATGTTTCTGCTTTCATTAACTTAATAAGTCTGTGATAACAAAATAGGCATAACTTGGGGCCAGATTTCTGAGAATTTTCCCATTTGATTCTACCTCAATGATTCTTGTGTCATGTAATGGGGGGATTCTCTTTTCATATTTAACTATGTTGCTCAACTCCTTGATTCTCAGATGATGGATCTCATACATTAGTTGTTCTAAACACAATACGGATCAATCAGTAGCATGTTACAATCTGCAGCATGATGGAACAGATTCATATTCTATGATAGCCATTCTGAATCCAGTTCATGCTGTGAATCTACATCATTTTTAAGATGGCTCCACAGTGCAACAATATTTGGTGGTATGAACCCTAGATTTACCCATTAACAGATCAGACACTCAGGCCACTGGACTAAAACGACCCACTAGACATGTGTTATTTGGCCAATATGGTATTAAAAATGAATTTGAAATCCTTTAGGTAGGACATGTATTCCCCACCTCACCATGGTCTCTGCCGCTCTTTACTGTGTTATATCTGGCCTCACTTTACTCATTTATATTACATAAATTTGACTTTATGACCAATAATGTTTTAGTGTTTCTATCTTTTTAGAAAACATGGTTTTTTTCTCCTAAGATTGTCTTTAACAGTTGAGAATCTGACATTTGGTCTGCAATTGACATTAGTTCAAGATTGAGAGATAATATGCTACACAGTTTAGAGACAGCAGAGAGATGAATGCAGGTCTGGAGCTGAGAGGCATGCACTACAGATGCACAGGACGGGGTGTCAGTACTGGTTGGGCGGAAAGGCAAGGAAGAGTTTTCACTCTAAGAGAGACTGTACTCAAGCGTGTCAGGATGGCTAGTTCTGCCCTCACTAAGTTAATGAAGAGACATAATAAAGACGACAGCTTACTTAATAAGATATTGATTAACCAAGGCCATTAAATGAAGCAGATATTGAATATGAAAAGATGGACTCTGTAACTATTTCTTCTTTCCCCATCTTTTTCTGGTACAAGCCCATCCCCACGCATATATATGAGGGTACTTCAAAAAGTTTGTGGAAAAATAGAATTGAGAGATAATACAAATCCTTCCATGAACCTTTTGAAGTATGCTTGTATCTATGTACTCACACAAAAATACAGGCTTCCTCGCCACAGGAGAGAGAGTATACAACAGCCACCGAGCCAACGTCCCTTGCCTCTGATGCCATAGTTACCTGCCCAAAATTTAGATTTATAACCCAGTTTAGGCCAATCAGGGTTTGTCCTTGGGGAATTTCAAACTCTAGCTAGTGATCCATGTTTCCTCCTGCTTAGAAGAACTGAACAAAGCACTGTCCTCATCCCGTATGTCCTCCTTCCATCCCTCATCCCCCGTCCCGCCACTCTACACCTTTATAAAAAATGATGACATGCACAAAGAATCAGAGAAGAAAGACAACATTCTAACACTGTCCCAGTCGTCCTTGGGGCCAGCGCCACTCCTGGTTTTTAAATGATTTGTCACTTGTGACCAGAGCCCTGACTATGAAGTATCAGAACCTGTGACTCTTCACGTTTAAATTGCTTAGGCACAGGAAGTTGACCAAAAACAAACAAACAAACAAAAAAACCCCACAAAAGCAAAACCAAACAACAGAAAACTCAAATTAACTTTTGCTTGAAATAGCTATATATTTGAGGCAAAATAAACGTTTTTGGATTATTTCCCTTCTAAACTATTTATGTGTTGCCTTAGTTTTCTATTTTATTTCATGCACATAAAGGGTGACTGAAAGAAAATAAAATCCTGTCTTGTCTGCCCTGAAAGCTGTCAACAGTAGGATTCCCTCTTGATTGAACATTTCTTTCATACACAGTCACTGATGTTCTCTGTGACTTTAAACTTCACCTGAAGCTAAAAATCTCATTTATTCATCTAATATAAAATTCACTTGTTTTATTTATCTCCCACTATATAAAAATATTCCTCCCACTTCTTAATTAGTAGCAAATCCTAATAAACATTATTCATGGATTATAGAGAAGGGCTTTTTAAAAAAAATTCATTACAAATTACATTTATGCCTAAGAACAATATCTTTGTATAAATCCTTTAGTAAATATAAAATGTGATGTAATCACACACTGTGTAATGATGTTTCGATCAATGACAGACCACATATACAATGGTGGTCCCATAAGATATAGGTATGTAGTAGGCTATACCATAGAGCCTAGGTGTGTTGTAGACAACACTATCTAGGTTTGCGTAAGTACACTCTATGATGTTCACACAATGATGAAATCACCTAATGACACATTTCTCAGAATGTATCACTGTCATTGTTATGCATGACTGTATATAATTTTGAAGCAAATATTCATTCTACTTATAAACATGCTATACACAATAAGCAGAGTACATAAGAATAGTCTAATTGCATCCCAAGTCATTTTAGCCAAAAATAGTAACATCTTCAGAAAGCAGTAAAAATTCAAACCAATGAATTAAAAAGTCTTAAAGTTGCCAAGATTATTGACATTTTCATCTCAGAAATACTTGTCCATCAAAAACACTAAAACTTTTAAGAAGAGAACATAAACACAGTTTTCCTGAACTTTTCCTATGCTATTTCACATAATGGTTTCTTACTGAATATTTGTGGTAATAATCTCAAATTTTCCTAGGACTTGTCATATTGTAAGTATCCTATTTCTAATGATGGTTTGATGTGACAGGATGCACTCAATTTCATTTTTCCAGATAAGCAATACACTTTTCTGTGCTCTCTTCCTGCTCAAAGGGCTGCCAAGGTTCTGTAAACACAGTTCTTCAGCAGGCAAGTTGGAGGTGGGTGCCCTGCTTTTATTAAACTAGAAACAAAAACTCTCAGAAAACAAAAAAGCCTGTAGTCTGCATGTAAGTGAGACTCTCTTGGAATCCTAAGCAATATGAAGGCTTGTTGTGAACCAGATGTAGCAGTGGGAGGTATTTTCTGACAAGATCATTGGGCCAAGACTTACTTCAATATAGGTGAATTTTGAAAAACAAAAATTCTTTATGAAGCTTTTTTCTTTTCTTTTATTATCTAATTGTTTAGTATAAGTCATAATTAGATTTTATAAATTTTAATTACAAAGTTTTAAAAAAGAGCATTAGTGTTTCTGAGAAAGTAGTGTTGGGCTTGTGTGCAGTGAATTGAAAAGAAAGGCTGTGCTATGGGGCTTAGGTTTTAAAACCTTATGGATACTCCATGCATCCAACTTGCGTAAACATCTGGCATGTTTTGGAGTATATGTTTAAGCACATCTTGGTAACAGCTTCATTCATAAAGCTACAAATAAAATTGCATCGTATATACTTTTATATTAAAAATAAAAACATTATTAAATACATATGAGTACGTTAAGATAAAAAGAAGTGATTGCAGAATGATGTAATGAAAGGGCCATATAAATTCCAGAAGAATCAAAATATAAAATCTTCCCTTTAAATTTGGAAATGAGAACTCTCGTCACAGTTATAACTATGAAAAAACAAATTAAACCATGGACAGTCATTATTAGAATACATTTCAACAAAACCAAGACAGATTAGATAGTAGGGTGGCCTTCTTAATGGATGTATCCCTTATAAAAATAAACTATTTTGTCATAATTGAATATGAAATATTCTGGTTACTTAAATAGTCCACATCAGTTTTCAAAGAATTAGATTAAAACGAAATAGTGTTCATTCTGAAGCTGGTGAATAAAATTTAATATTTCCTCAGAAAAGGCAGAAAGTCACAATGGGGACATCTGTTTCCACTGATAGACAAGAGGAAATCACAAGAGGTTATGCGTGGCTGATCCTTTGTCTGGGTTAGTTAGAAATGCCACCTGTAATTTCATACCGAAGAACCTCATCTTATGAAAATGTAAAAACCTGCTTTACCACAGAGAAAAGTTATGGGGGAAATTACTCAATTACAAAAGGATTCTTACATAAAATTATTCACCACAGAGTTTCTTTAAATAGCATATTTCCTTTGTGCATATAATTCTTTCACTGATCACTGGCTGCTTAAAAGAGACTGGGGGACAGAGACTCTTAAAGCTGACATATTAAGCCACTGCTAATTAAAGATCAATCAAAAATGAAGGGAACATTTCTCTGAAATTATGATTCAATTTACCTACAAGTCTGTAGGAACATACTAAGTTGGGAGAGTAAGGTTTGAGTGGAATGCTAAATGATTTAACATTAAACCATAAAATACTGGTATCCTATTTTCATAATCATATTCAAGCACAAGTAATTTTTAATGAAGAGTCTGCATATAATTTAGGAATGCTCAGTTATTTAGACAAAATTCAAGAGAAAATTTATGGATGAACATCTCTCTTTATGTTCAAGTTTTAAATGATGTGGGTCTTTTTATAGTTACCATTTTAATGGACATCAGTCATGTGGTGCATACTCTTACTCTGAAACTTCTTTCAATATTCTACACCATAATATCCTTTGATAGATTTATTTCTGATGAACTGGCATTTTCTTCACAAACTCAGGAGCAGTTCTTGTTAACATAGGATACTCACTGCCTTTTTCTATGCTAGTATACTTCAATCATTATGAATGAATTAGAAACTATGTGACAACAGCGCTTATCAAGGAAAAGGTATTTTTCTCTAAAATGAATATGACTATCACAAAACCTTCATGAGGAAGTTGACAGGCATAGTGGTCTGATGCTTTGTTTTGTAAAATTATTCTACACATCCCTTGTCTGAAAAAGTATTATACCTGAATATCTTTTGTTTATAAAAAATATCTTTCATTTTTACTTTCATTTTGATGGTCATTTATAAATTTGTGTCGCATAGTTTCAACTAAATTGTCATTTTTTAAAAGTAAGAATAGGGATCATTTTCTTCTGTTATAATTATGTACTTAGTACATGCATTTAGGTAAACTTGTTAATGAATTAAGTAATCTAAAATCAATAATTTCTATAAGATAAGGTCTCATTTAAGTACACAAATTTAGTATGCATTTTGTGTTCTTAGGGAGGATATGGAAATTAATTTTCTAAAATATCATTCTTCTTGTAATGAAGCCCATATCTGCTGCCATAGTATGACACTCTAGCAAGAATATAAGCATGATCAAACAAGCATTAATATTCAAAATGCATTTCAGTAATCTTCTATATGCAGGCTTCTATTTATAGAATTTAAATATCTCTACTCATAGCAAGCATGTATTGACTACTTAACACATGCCAGGCAATAGACTAATCTTCACATGCATTTTCTGATTAAATACCCACACTAACTCTGTAGAGGTAGTATTATCTTGGTACCTCTTTTATTGATTAAGAAACCGAGGACTGGTTGCTCAAGGTCAAACCAGTAGTAAGTGGCAGAGCTGGATTGTGACGCAGTTCTGTCTGACACAATGACCTGAACATGGAGCCACTGCCATATTGCTGCCTCTTATTTGGAAGGAGGAGGAGGAGGAGGAGGAGGAGGAGAAGATGAAGATGGCGATGACAGATTTTTGTAAATTTTTGACAAAAAAACATGTAGCCATTTTGGGTCTCTGTTTTCTCGTCAATAAAATGAGAATGGTTTGACCTGATAACTTCCAAGTCCTCTCCACCTACTAAAGTTCTTAGTCTAAAATTGTGAAGACTTACACCTGTATAGTTTCTTAACTGGCAATGACAAATAAAATAATACTCTCAGTGCTATAGCAGAAGAGCAATCTGAATAATACATGTCGATGTCCAACAAGGGGATCAGACTGGAGGCTGGGAATTTCAATGGACTCTCTGAATTGATTTTGTGATAATTAGGACCTTTTCTTTCTTCCCATCTTTTCTCCCTTCTGGCCCTTTCCCTGGGTAAAAGAACAAGTGGACTCACTTATATTGTCTCTGGCCTGAGTTTCAAAACTTTTAAAAAAAAATTTAATTTATCAATATACAATATAGTAACAGTTGATTTTTGTGTCCCTTTATCAGTCCTTCCTTTTCCTCCCTCCCTATCCTTCCTCCCCCCATCAACATCATATCTGTTCACATGTCTTAACAAAATCAAGGAGTTGTGGTTGTTGTGTCTTCTTCACCCCCTCCCATTCGTTTGTTTACTTACTTATTTATTTTTATTAGCTCCCACAAATAAATGAGAACTTGCAGTATTTTTCTTTCTGAGCCTGGCTTATTTCAGTTAATATAATTTTCTCTAAGCCCACCCATGTTGCTAAAACTGTAGTATTTCATTTTTTTTTATATAGCAGAGTAGTATTCCATTGTGCAGATATACCACAGTTTCCTTATCCGCTCATCTGATGATGGGCATTTAGGCTGGTTCCAACTCTTGATTATCGTAAATAACACTGCAATAAACATGGGAGTGCAGGTATCTCTTTGACATGATGATTTTTAACAAGTGCTTTAAATGGCTTCCAAACTTTTAGATATCAGTGGCCCATAGGAACTGTTCTAACTTCCATGTCCATCTTTTTTAGGGTTTCAAACCTGTCCTAACACTAGGCCTTGGGCACTTAAAACTTAAAGAGGAAGCTTGACTTCTGCTAAGATAGCAGATTTTAAAGCAAAGCTGCATTTTTTTCCCCAATGTGTTCCTCCTCTATCACCAAAGAAAGACTGAATTTGAGAATCTGTGAGATTCATATGTTAGGTCACATAATGACCTAAGAATACTAACACTAGCTTCCATTTATTGATTTATCATTTGTTAAGGATATAAAATATTAACTTAAATAATGATATGACAAGTATTCTTTTTCAGGTCAGAATCACAATTTTAAGGTGTTTTTTGGTTTCAGAAATAACACATCAAACTAAAACAGCTGTTAAGAGATATTACTTTCATTTATCATGACACAATAAATTTGGATTGAGTAGAACCAAATGACATCGGTTTAAATAATTATAATACCATTTTGTATCTACCTTTACACGTTTTCATTATGATTTCTATTCATCCAGAAGCTCTAATTTATGTCTAATAAGGTTTATTTCAGGCAATAGAACTATGCTGATTTGTATGTCTTTCTTAAGTGGGCAAAAAGCATATCATTTTTCATCAAAAACTTGGACTTTGGATATTATTGTTTTTTTCTAGTAGAAAGAAAGATTTTATGTTTTATTTTATTTGAGTTTGTCAGTGGAAAATATGTCTTGTACATTTCTTATGGCACATAAAATTGAGTCAACAGCATTACATTTACTCACAACAAGCTATAGAGTAATTATAGATAGAAAAACCCAGTCAATGATGACTTCTCTATTCCTGGGAACAAAGGTCTTATTTGTATCACTTGCACAACTCGGCAACACAGTAATTTTTAGAATTAACAGAATTGCATGCCACTTTCAGAACTGGGTACCAAATTCAACACTTGAATTATTCAGTCTCTAGGGTATTGATATTAAATATTTCCCCACTCTAGAGAGGAACCAAATGTTTCCCAAAATTACAAAGTCAGAGTAGTAACTGTTCAGAGAAGGTGTGCATTTTTTTTTCAAGAAAATACCAGCTATGAAAATAGCAACTAGACAGCAAATGTCAGAGGGCTATTTTCCACTCCATAACATGATGTCCTATAGGGTTTCATTGTATTAAAACCTCAACTAGCTATTTGCATGTCTTCTTTTGAGAAATGTTTGTTCAGGTGCTTTGCCCTTTTTAATTGGGTTATTTGGGGTTTTTTTGCTATTGAGTCACTTAAGTTCCTTATATGTTCTGGAAATTAGGCCCTTGTCTGATGTGTGGTTGGCAAACACTTTATCCTATTCTGTGGGTTTTCTTTTCACTTTGCTGACAGTGTCCCCTGCTATGCAGAAGCTTTTTAGTTTGATGTAGTCCCATTTGTGATTTTAGATTTAGTTGCCTGTGTCTTTGTTGTCTCCTTCAAAAAACCACTGCCCACTCCCATTTTGTGTAGCATTTCTCCTATCTTTTATTCTAATAGTTTCATAGTTTTGGGTCTTAAATTTAGGGCTTCAATCCATTTCAAGTTGATTTTTGTGTATGGTGAGAGACAGGAGTCTAGTTTCCAGTTTTCCCAGCACCATTTGTTAAAGAGGCTGTTCTTTCCTTCTTGTATATATTTTTGGCACTTTTGTAGAAAATCAGTTGGCTGTAAATATATGGGTTTATTTTGGGACTCTCTATTGTATTCTATTGGTCAATTTATGCCAGTACCATGCTGTTTTGTTTACTTTAGCTTTATAGCATATTTTGAAATCAGGACGTGAAAAAATGCTCAACATCACTAATCATCAGGGAAACGCAATTTAAAACCACAATGAGATATTATCTCACTCCAGTTAGAATGGCTATTATCAACAAGACAAAATAATGAATGCTGGTGAGGATGTGGAGAAAAAGAAACTCTCCTACATTGCTGGTGGGAGTGTAAATTGGTACAGACACTGTGGAAACCAGTATGGAGATTCCTCAGAGAACTAAAAATAGATCTCCCCTATGACCCAGCAATCTAACTACTGGGTGTATACCCAAAGGAAATGAAATCAGTATATCAAAGAGACATCTGCACTCCCATGTTCATCACAACATTATTCACAATAGCCAAGAGATGGAATCAACCTAAATGTCCATCAATGGATGAAGAAATTTAAAAAATTGGTATATGTACACAAAGGGATACTGCTCAGCTCTTTTAAAAAATGATACCCTATCATTTGCAGCAACATGGATGAAACTGGAAACCATCACGTTAAGTAAGTCAGGCACAGATACTGCATGATATCACTCATATGTGGAATCTTAAAAAAAAATGGTTCTCATAGAGGTAGAGAGTGGAATAATGGTCACTGGGGCTGAGGGAGTGGGGGGAGGAGGAGGAAAAGTGGTGGACTAATGGGTACAAAACTATGCTATTTACCCTAAGTGAGTCATTGTTCAGTATATACATGTATTGAAACAACACACTGTACCTCACTCATATGTACAAATAAATGTTAAAATAAAAATTACAAAAAGAACCTCAACTAGCATATTTGTAATAGAACACATTCCACACATAATATATTTCTATACACATTTCCAGAATATATAAAGCATCAAAGTAGAGTATATCTTAATAAATATTTATTTTAGCAACAAAGTAAACTAAATAAGGTATCATTTTCATGGCAAAGATTTTTCTATAAAAATATAAATGTGGACCTATTATATAAAGTATGGACATTTTCCCCTCAGTCTACTTAAAATTAAAAATTCTGCAAACTACAGTAAGGTGGAATAAGGCAAGGAATGCTAGTTAATTTAGTGTGATATTTTATTTTAATTAGCCTATAGTTAAATTGGATAATGTTACATATATATGTGTCTTTTTATCATGATTGATGTTTAAAATTTTGGAGTTTTATTATATCATCAACCGTTTTCTTTTAGATGTTAACATCTGGTGAATCCTTGTTACTCACTAAGATACACTAAATGTTTGTTTTTTAACAAACTTAACAAATGAAAATAAATTAGTAAAGAAAAATTAGAGTGCTGTTGGGCGGCTTATCCAGATCAGTCTCCTCATTATATTCTCTTGCAGAAAATTTAGAGATGTGTGCCCTTTGTGGTATGTACACCTTATTGTCAATTAGTATTTATCGACATTTCATGTGCCCAGAGTACATCACAAAATTACTGAGTACTTAGTTAAGAAACATAGAATCTAGAGAAAGGTCTTAGTTAAGCATTGGGATGAGCAAGAAGAAAATGGATAGGGACTGTTGACATTCAGTTGTTTCTATATTTCCTCAACCATAGACACTTACCTAAATGGAGTAGATCCTCCAAATGTGGATAAACTCAAAAAAAGGAAGGGCATGTGTATTCAATGAGTGAATAGAGAGAAAAAGGTAAAAGAGGTGACGGAAAAGTGATTTTGATATCAAAGGAAAATTTTTGTTCTTTAAAAGCTCTATGTTATAAAGGTATATTATTTTATTAATTTTATTAAAGATTAAAAAGTTATTATACTCATTATATACTTCTGGTGAGACTTTGTACAACTTCTCTGGTAAGAATTCTGAAAACGTGTAGCAAGAACTTTTAACAAAATTATTTCTTTTTATACAGTATTTTTCTTCTTAATAATCTTTCCTGTTGAAATAACTATAAAGTCAGGGGAAATGTGTAGGTAAAGATCACCATATCATTATGACAATGAAAATTGGAACAATCCAAATTCCTAGCAACATATATGAAATTATAGGACATTTACATGGATATTATGCAGCCATTAAAAGGGTGTTTTCTGAGAACATTTATTAGAAGAGTGTGTTTATAATGTAGAGTGTAAGAAACAAGATCCCTATTTCCCCAAATTTCTCTATTTCCCCCAAGAATTTACCACTAACCTACATAATTATTTTTAAAGCAAAACCCAAAATTTAAATAAAGTGATACCCACATCTAGATGAATAATTAATGATACTTTTCGGTAAATTCTGGGTTGTAAAACATTTGTCTCACTAAGTCAAAGGTAGGATGGATTTCTATCTTTTGAAAGTTTGGTAGTGATGGAATATGCCATCCTCTGCTCTGGAAACTTCTGAAAGTGGGCTCCTGGCCATAAGAGGCAGGCCACATCTCTGAATGACATCCTCTGGCCTCAAGCTCAGCAAGACAATTGTGTCTGTCTTTTGATTGACTACAGCAGCCTGAAAGAACTAAGTCAGGTTCACCTCCTGGATTGACCTTAAGAATTGTACAGTGTGATTTCTGGGCCTCTTGCCCAAGAATGTGCTGTCCATATATTTGCTGATGCCTGAAAGTTATTTAAAAGGGACAAAGTTCTTTTTTTCACATTTAGAAATAACACACAGATGCCACTTAAAGCGGAAATGCCAGGCTATGATCAAATATTGGTTGAAATTCAATTTATATATTTTAATATGAACTTAGTTACTAGTATATTTTTTTTCCTAAGTACTTTGCTTATTAGTGCCTTTTGCTTTCTGCATTGAAATAGTTTAAATGATCACTATCAAACCATTTTTAGTTTGAGAAGATGAAGGAGAAGAACAGGAGGACACAACGGATACAAAAAGAGGAAGGTAGGCATTATCGGTAGAAAATAGAGAAAAATGAATTTGGAGATGAAGGGCAAATCCATGAACTTCATAATTTTATCGAAGTGCGTTATTAATGAATTGTATATATTTGCGAACAAACTACGCAACTGATGGACTTAGTTACCAGGGTTGGTTGGATGTGTGTGTAACTTAGCCAGGATGCTCAAGTCAGATCATTAGACATGCAACTGCTAAGCTTTGTATAGTTCTGGATGATTCTTCTTAAAATACAGCGCATACAGGAGTTTTATTACCCTCTGAGCTCAACTCCCAGTTTAGGAACAGGTTCAGGCAGACCCCTGAACTCTTGGCCAATGAAATTCTGTTGGAGATTTTCTCCTTATCATAAGAGTAGACACCACTGATAGGTTTCCCAACACCGGTGCAGGCCACCCTCCTTATTCTCATCCTATGACTTTTCACTCAGTTCCCCTTTCTCAGAATTTGATATCACGTTTTGAACCTGTTGAAACTGATAGCTTTTTCAAATTTGTAAATGACAAAAATTAAATCCTTAAGGAAGTAAAAAGTCAAGGTACATATTTTAGAAAACAAGTATATTTTAGGTATCTCAGGTCTTTTTTTTTGTCTTTAATATACTTTCCTATTTTCATTTATTGTTTTTGATCAGTTATTTGCCTACTAGCAGTGCTAGCAAGGTAGTAACCATACTAGCAAGGTAGTTATTTCAAACCAACTATTGCTCAAAAATCCAAGAATCAAGGTTACATTTTTCTAACTAGTGAATGATTTATTTGATATGCTGAGAACTGGAATCAGAAAATAAAACAAAACAAAGGTTGTTTTTATAGAATCTAAACCCCAGGTCTTTAGTTTAGTTAGTGGTTAAAAAGAGCTCATGAGTCCTTTTTTTAGTGACAGTAAAGAAGTTAGAGTATGTCTTGCAGCATTTTGGTAATAGACGTGACCATATTTCTTCAAATGAATGCATGAGTAAAGTCAAACCTTCCAATTTGTATAAGAAATTTTCATATTTTCAAATTGGTATGGTTAGTCTTTAAGACTTCATTCAAGAAGGGTAATGTATTAAAAAAAAGCTTTACAAATTATTCCATTTTGTAAAATACTGTAGTAGGAGATAGAGAACAATCCAATTTATTATAAATTCAGGGACAAGAAAAAAAATCCAATGGACAACTGTTATTCATAAAATTCTTTTGATTATGTTGTCAAGTAAAAACATACAATTAATTTCATTTTTGCTGTGTTCATTACAGATAGCTGGTACCATAAATCTCTTCCTTCTTGGCCCAAGATGTTTATAGTTTTGAGTAACTCCTTAGAAATACATCTTCCTAAGAGTTATTGAAAGTCTGTATGACAATGGTTACTTAGGAGAATTTACATTTCAAAATTTCTTTATAAAGTAGCAATAAATTCGAATATAATTAAATAGACCATAGCATAAGTAGAGCATGATACAATTTTAGTACATCTGTTTTGTTCATATACTGTGTTGTTTTAATGCTACCTGTAGTTTTCCATCTCAAAATAACAATTATAATAATATTTGCATGCATATGTATTAATTAAAAAAGGGTTGAATTTGCCATCAAAGAAGCATATTAACACTCTGAGATTTATAAATTCTGCATATGTTTATGACTCGAAGTTAGCAAAAATAAGCATTCCCAGTGTTAAAAATCCACTGATTACAATAATTTTATAGATTCTAAAACCATTATATTTTTATGCACTATAACTTTGGATATGTTATTAAAACATTTTCACTCTTGAATTATTAATGTAAGAAGAAATTCCTTAACAAACACGCATAGTTAAAATTACTTTTGATAATCTTTTATACAAAATCACTAAAAGCAAATCATTCTCTGCTGAATTGTATGATATATACAGGCATACTACATTTCAAATAAAAATAAAACCTATGATGATATAATAGAATGTACTCTATATATTTATAATTAAAAGGGAAAATTTACCACAATTTGGTATAACTGAATATAGCTAAATAAGACTCAAAAATCCTAGAGTTAGCTTCAAGGTAAGTATTTTAGAATTCTGATTTGTGTACAACTGAAAATTTTTATCAAAGCATATTGTGTCCATGGCCTTATGTCTCAAATCTACTAGTCCCTTGACCAAAAGTCATTTGCTCACCTTTTATTAATATATTATCCAAAACTTAAGTAGCATAATTTACATTCTATTTGATTACATTAAAATGCTTTTTAACCAAAATGGTGACATTTATTTTAATGAATTTGCATCCTTTCCTCAAAATTTCAAAAATCGCATTTTAATATATTAGTGGATTTTATAACTCAAATTAGTTCCATATTGCCTTTAAAAAAAAAACAATTCAAGCATTATAAAATGGCACTAAAATACCATCACTAAATCTTCAGCCTATCTCATTTCCTAACAACCATCTAAATAGCATATGAGTTTTTATATCCACATGTCCAAGTTGGTCCTAGGGCATGTACTGCAGGGAATGGAATGCTAGGTATGCGGACATTTTCTAATTCTGCTCTCTGTAAATACACATGGGTTTAGCTCAGAGTATCACATCAGGTTACAATCTAGGCTTATTATCTGTCAGAATGTATTGAGAAAAGTGTATTAAGAATTACTCACCCAGCTGAGTCTCCTGAATTGTCAGTTTACTTTCCACAGGATACAAAAGCTTGGGTGGCTTATCAGTCAGAGGGGCTGAAAAACAACAACAACAACAATAATAATAATAATAATACAGAGAATTATAGTTACATTGCATGAACTAAAGGGTAGAATACAGTTTATTTTCCCAAATATTATTCATTCTTAAAGTAGTGTCAAAGCACTCTACCACGTAATGACTTACATATTGCAAGTAGTACCTTAATGCAAGCTGACAAGCTATATTGTACATGAGTAAAATATAAAACTTCTAGATTGACAGTCACATGACACTACTGAATTACAGAATTGGGATTGGTCAGTCCCTAAGAACTTATGACTATGCTTCACAAAACATTTTCAGTTTATGCCTTGTTTTTCTTTTAAAGGGATGTCCCCATTTTTTTTTCTATATTAATTTAAGTTGCATGTTATAAATGTGGCATGTGTTACAACTATTTTTTAGCATACATTGTCTCATACTTCTTAATCTTATTCCTAGTCTCCATACCCTGGATCACATCCCCTTGAAACCTACAGTCTAGTAATTACATTAAGTATTTCCTACATACATATTCTCTAAATGGGGTAGCAATGTGGCATTAAATTAGTACATGTACAAGCATGCACGCCTACACCAAGAAAATATTTTTTAAATGATATTTTCCATTTAGTCTAAACCCTTTATTACTATTACCATTACATTTAATAGTATTTATTGCTAATTTTCAAGACATACTCTCTTTGATTTTAAGCTTCCACACACTTCTGCTCTGTGCTTTTGTCAATTTCAATTATCAGCCTATGAATCTGAGAGTTTTTAATTAAGCGTCTTGAAGTTTCCTATTGCACATTTCATTCCTACTTAAACTAGACTATCTGAACTTTAGGAAAATAGTCAGTTCTCCTTCATTAGCCTTCCTGCCCCCCACCTTGCTTTCTCTGATTGAATTGCCTGAGTCCCTTGAAACCTGTCACTGCAACTTCTACTTTGTATCAAGTGAGAAATGATCAACTAAGGGTTGCTGTACTAAATGTTTTTGCTTTGAAGCCTTTATTTCTTCATTGCCAGGAGGACATGCCAGCTTCGTTGATAACTGGAAGTCTGATCTAGACAGAACTGCCAAGAGTTGACTACATGTACTTATTGCCAGAGGATTCAAGAATTCAAGTTGCTTTGGCAGCTTGCCTTGATCTCTCTTTAACAGAAAACACAATCAGTGCAAAAGGATGATGTACCCCAGGTCAGAAAAACAGATAAGTTTTAAGAATCCTGGTTTGGGAGACCAACCTCACAAAGGAGTGATAGCTTTTGTTCATAACTAATTGAATGCATTATTCATTCACCTTTATTATGATTTAATAAGTGAATGAGAATAAAGGGGAAGGAAAGTTTGGGTAACAGGATGATATCAATTGTTTTGAAATCGTTCTCAAATATATGACATCACTCTTATTAACCTTAAATACTCTTATTTCTTGCCCAAAGTGATCTTAATGGACTTTATTCTCTGACCACCTAAATAATCAGCCTATCCACTCAAAGTTAGCAAAATAGTTCACCATTTGTAGTCAAAAAGCCTGATTTCTTAGACTCCGGTTATCAAACAATTTCAGTGAACTTCAAAAGCAACGATGGTATCAAAATAACTGATTTATTTGGTAAATTAACTCAGTTGATAAAATCTTATGATTATGTTGTTACAAGTAGACAATTTGGCAGTTTGTTACAGAAAGCAACTGAGAGAAATCTTCCCTATTCGAACACATCTCACACTAGTATGTGGTAATAGGAAAAAAGATCTGTAGAGAAAGATAATAAAATCCATATGTAGCACATTTGTTCATAAATATAAAATGGTTTTGTGGTTCTCTACCCAACCCACCACCCACTTTGTGGCATAATCATACATCCTTAAGACCTTTCATATTACTCTCATGTGACAGACTTTAAGTTAACAAAGGAATTCTTTAAAGCTCAGTCATGAAACCATAGAACATTGAATACAGAAAGAATTCTATGGTTGTTATGTTCTTTGATTTTTAAACCATGTTCCCTAAAGCCATATGATTTGTACAGTGCTCCTCTGGACAAATGAAGTGAAAATGGATACAAGTGGTGGCCCTCTGTACTTAACTCCATGTCTTATGTCACCCACTCCTCTTTGACAAAAGCACCTCTGCTTTTATTTACCTTACACATCAGCATTCCCCCAAGATTTTGACTGAACAAATTCAATTCAATTCAACTGATACATATTAAACATTGTAATGTGCCAGATATTGTGATGGAGGATTTTGAGTATCTCTGGTTTCTGCCCTTATATCTTACAGTGATCTGCAGTTTAAAAATAATAAAAATAAATTAAAGTCTGGGTTGATTCAATTCCCTTGTTTTAGACATCTAGGATCTGAGGTGCAAAGAGATTAAATGACTTGCCAAAGGTAACAGCAAATTTAAGCTAGAGTCCTTGCTAGATCTTTTCCTTGCAATTCTTTGTTACATGCTCCTTGAAAATTCTGTCAAGCAACTACTGCATAGATCTGTGCGAAGTCTCCCCTCGAGGTGTGTGTAATCTGTTAAAAGAATGAAAACATGCAACTAAATCATCATAACCTAGAGCAGAGAGCTCTTGCAGTATAATCTGTCATCATGTATCAGTGTCATGTTTTGGTATTATGCTATGACAGGTATTAGTTAGGCACATTTCTCGTATGGTTCGCCTGTCTTTGATAAAAGTAAATGGAAACTTCCAGATAGCACAACAAATGAACTACTAATTTGACACAATGGCAAAATGACTGTGAAAAGGAGGTGACTGCTAAAGCTAAAATGTAGCTCAGTTCCACAGTCATTTGAAGGTGACCGATTTTGCTGCCACAAAGAAAAGACATGCACTGAATTATCCATTATTTAAATGTTTTGGGCACATTATGGTGTTTAATAAATATTGGTTGAATTTAATTCACATAAGACTGAACTGGAAAGGTGGAACTAAAAGGAAATTCAAGCAAATTACTTACAATAAAAAAAGCAAAGTTATGAGCGTTAGACCATGAAATTTTATTGTCAAGAAAACAAAGTGTCTTTGGGGGACACTTTTGTCTCTAATGCACACATACACACGTGCACACTCAAACACTAACTGAAATCACTGGAAAACTAAAGAATGTACAACAGCACAAGGTGGTTTTAAATCCTATTTTGTTTACCAAGAAAACAAAACAATTATACTAGAGACATTTCTCTTACTAATTAAGCATTAAATACAACTTTGTATCTACCAACAATAGTATTTTTAAGCCCTCATTTCATTTTTCAGAACATCCTATTGACAACATTAAAGCTGATAGAGTCATTTAAAATAATAACAGACCTCTCTTACAGAGTTACTAATATATGTCAATTTACAAAACTGTTCTTCAGAGTAGAAAGGGAATTTTAAGGACGTTCATTTTGCTTACTAGCTGCCAGTTAGAGAAACATCTAGAAGTCGGTATATATGAAGACGTGCACAGAATTGATTCTCCTTATCCATGTCAAGGTTCCCTAACTATTCATAAAGGTATATAGTCTCTCCTTCTTTTCCCCATTACTTGTACATGTGAGTTATGGAACAGTGAAAAATAGGATGCTTTCTTCCTAAAACAAAAATGACAACAGACCAGGGTAAAGAGTCCCAGATTATTGAGTCTTTCTAATATTTGTAAAGAGGAGAGAAATGTGAGGTATCTAGGATGAATGTACCTTTCTCTGTTGAACAATCGCCCCTTAAAATTTAATTTTAGTTTCTCACATATTAATCCCTCAAATACTATTAATAATACTGGATGCTTCTTGGATACCTATACTTATCCTACCATAAAATTTGTTTATTCAAAATCATAGATAATTTTCATAATATATTTAAACTAGTTTCTTTGTTTCCACTTTGTTTCTTAGAAGCATTACAGTAAAGTAGAAATGATCACATGCTTAGCTCTCAGAAAGACATGGGTCTAATAATTTCTGACTCTGCCTTGCTGAGAGTTGCCTGCAAGTTGGAGAAGTTATTCAATATCTCTTAGTCTCAGTCTTGTCATATGTAAAATGTGACATAAATAGTCTTCCCAAATGGATTGGTGTGAACATTAAATAGAATAACAGATTAAGTGCATGTATACAGTAGATAGAAAATAAATCTATTGTATGATATCCATCAAAGTCTGGGACACTAGCATTTAGCATTCTATGTAGCCTGATAAGAAAAATATTACTGTTTATAAAATAATAAACTAGGATAATTTTTAACCAAAGGTTCAAAAGGAGTTTAAACCCTGACTTTAAGAATCATTAGTACTTTTCACATTAGTTTCCACAGTAGGGGAGTTGATCTGTCTTCAATAATTTAATCCAACAAAAGCATTTTGAAGATTTTTGTATATGCAAAGCAATGTACTGGGACTGTAAAGAACTCAAAGATAAACAAAACACAACTTTTAAAGATTGTAAGACCTCACAGAGCTTACAATCTAGATAATTATAAGTGCCTCCATAATTCAATTTCGAGAGCATTTATCAAGTACCTAAAAGTAGTAAGTACTAAATTAGAGATAAAAGGATGAAAATGGCATTTAGTTATCCATAAAGATGCTCATAGATGAGAGCATATTTATGATGCATTGTGGTAACTTCTTTATAACCTCATTTCAATCCACCAGCTAAACTGGTCACAAAGCGATATTCACAGATTTACACCGCTGACAATAAGACATGCTTTGTGGCAATTTTACTGACTCACTCCACTTTACAATGGGTTATTTGTTATTGCATAGTTTTTTAACATAAAAGAATTGACAAACAACTCTTGTTTTCCTAGCCAGTCAAGGGAATGTGGATCACCCATTGAGCTTCAACCTCTAAATGATTCAGAGTGGAATTTCAGTTCTGCTTACTTTGGCATGGAATGTTTTAACATTAGTTTCTAATAGTGGAGCATAGATCTGGTGAAAGTGGTAGCATGTAGACACGATCTCATGGTTCTTGGAGAAGAAAGTAATGAACAGGAGAAAATACCGACATATGCAAGGTAAATCCATTTGGGGGGAAAACAATGCATTATTTTTCACTTATCTCTTGGGGTTAGCAAAATTTCTCCATTCTGTTGCAAATAATTATAGTGATTCACAACAGTCATGGAGACTCAAAAGCCTCAAAGAGGGAGGACTGGAAAATCACCCAAGCAGAAAGGTGCAGGGAGAGCAGTTTATGAATAAACTAAATGATATACAAGATAACCTCGATTTAAGTCTCAAAGTGACAGAAAAAAATAGTTCCAAGGACATAACTTTTAATATACTTATCAAAATACATGTATTGAGGAAAATCAAGAAAATCATTTGACTAACTTTGATACTTAGTATTTTATTCATTTAGTTTGATAAGTATTGCTCATAATGAAAATAAGACAAATACATTCATTCATTCATTTGGCAAATATTTTTAAAGCATCTCCTCTTTGCCAGGCACTGTTCTAGTCACTAGGGGATATAACAGTGAACAAGACAGATAAAACTCCTGCTTTTATGGAGCCTGCATTCCAGAGAGAGATGTAAAACATGTAAATGAATACAAACATAATATAATGCCAGGTGTAGTGGATTGAATTATGTCCCCCAAGTTCATGTATTAGAAACTTAGCTCCCACTGTGACTGTTAAGAGGATGGGAAATCCTATTAAGGTAATTGAAAGGTGCAGCCTTGAAGTGGTGATTGGATTGTAGGATTGTGCTGTAGCGAATGGATTAAAACTGGTGGTCAGGGGTGTGGTTCTGAGGGCTTTAAAAGAAGAGATAAGAGAGTCTGTGTCTCTTTCTGCTCCCTCTGCTCCACCATTTTCACAATGTGATACTCTGCCATCACGGTGGCCACCACTGAGACCTTCAACAGCTGTGTTCCCTGGCTTTTGGACTTTGTAGCCTCAGAAACTCTAAGCAATATATTTTGTTTTCTTTATAAACCACCCAGTTCCATGTATTTTGTTATAAGCAACAGAAACATACTAATACACCAGGTGATTATAAGCACTATAAAAAATAAACCAGCTAAAGAGATAGAGGCTAATGCAGGCCCTATGAGAGGACTGTCAGGAAAGTTTTCTTTGAAGATGGTTTGAAACAGATGTGTGTGAAGGGAAGAAATGAGCCACATGAATACCTGGAGGAAGTATATGACAGGCAGAGGGAAGAACAAGTGCAAAGGCATTGAGATGGGAATATACTTGGAATGTTTGAGGTTTAGCAAAGAAAGCCATTGTAGCTACATTGATGTAAGAAAAGAGTGGCAATGAGTTCAGAGAAAGCCATGGGCCAGTGCAGGCAGGGCCCTGTAAGAACATGGAGAGAACTTGGGTTTTATTCTAAACATAATGGAATTTCTTTGAAGAGTTTTGAAAAAAGAAGAGCACCTGGTATCATTTATATTCCAGGAGTATCATTCTGGCATCTTGGTGTTCAAGGCTGGGAGGATGAAGTGGTGTAGAAGCAGGAAGACAATTAGGAGGATATTGAAGTAGTCCCCTGAAAGGTGATTGTACCATAGTGCTGGTGGTGGAAGTGGTAGGATTTTTTTCTTTAGGAATCTATTTGGTAGGCAGAGGTAAGATTTACTGATGGACTAGATGTGGAATGTAAATGAATGTTCACGAGTTAAGGGGGATCACCAGTTATGAGCTTGAACAAATACTTTAATGGTGGCACCATTTAATAATATGAGGAGGCAGTAAAACGGGGGCAGGTTTATGGGTGAGTAGGTAACAAAAAACAAGATTTATAAATCAATTTATTCACAACCCTTTATCCATAGAGGCTAATTTTACTATTGATCATTGATTTATATTTTGAAAAACTGAACCACTAACTTACAATACATATTCTCTTTGTGGTCTCCCAAAGGACTGAAAAAAAGATGGTGTTAAATAGTTTCACATTTCAAGCTAATGTCATATTCATTTATTATGAGATACATGAATATCATCATGTTTAATTTAGTTTTTCCTCATTTTTTAAAAGATTTATTAACAAGTACTGTTCTAACATGAGAGTGATGGAATTTATATTTAATCACTTTCCAATATCTTGATAAACCTCCCAAGTGACATAAACAATGAAATGACTATATATATATATATATATATATATATATATATATATATATATATATTTTTTTTTTTTTTTTCAGAATAGAATCCCTCAAGAATACTAAGAGAAAAGCTAGTCAACATGAAGATAATGTTAGAGTTCAGGGTCTCTATCCATTTTTCACCTTTTACATTTGTCTCCTAAGCCCCAAATTCTATTATCTGCAGTACTGCCTGATTCATCCAAACTCATGAAAAATCCCAGAACTTATTCAATCACCCACCAAACTCTAATTCTGACCAAAAGAGCTAAGAAAAACATGGAGGGTAAGAGGGCAAACAAAAGAGAGCATGGGTAGGCATAGAATGAATAAAGTTGGTTTAATATTTTAAAATTTCATTTGTAAAACAATTGCTGTAGTGGATTTTGCATAAATGTTGTGGAGATGAATTCTAACTGATTGCATGACTGATTTCAACCACTTTAAATAAATTTGTGTGTGTCGTCAAAGCTAAAGCACAAAAAAGAAAAAATGGTGAGAAGAAAGAAACAATACGTAATTACTGAGGGAAATGATGATGAACCCTAGGAAATGGATGCTGATTGATGTAATGGCTATAATCGAGTAGGTGAGCATGCCAACTACTGTTTTCACTTCTGTTGACAGGCAAAAAAAAAAAGTTAACGATCACTAATTAGCTGCTACGAACAATAGAAATTGTGTGTCCTGTAAGAGAAAGTATCTCTTCTCTAGTAATGAGAAAGTACGCAAAATTATCATAGCATATCATTTCTTCTTTTTATATTAGCAAAAAAGGCCTTCCAGAAATAAAAAATGAAAAATCCCAAGTTATTTAGAAATTCTTATTAAAAGAAAATTGTAGAATAGACAAAAGACACCATGTTACTACGAAAGTCAGAGCATTTTAAATTCTCTTCCTCACTTGGGATGTCACAACAAGACATTACATTCCCATAGCATAGTACAGTGTCATTTAATGGTCTTTTAGATTATATCGAGTTGGTTTATTTATAGTTGTACTTCTGTAAATGATATTTACATTTCTTGGCTTTCTGTTCATAGTACACAATCCTGTACAATTACTAACTTGTATGGCTTTAAGACAGTGGTTCTCAACTTGGGTTGTCACTTGACAATGGATGCTGCTAAACATCTTACAATGCACAGGAGAGCCCCCCATGCCTTCCAAGAATTATTAGCCTCAGATGTTAATACTGCTCAAAAATGCTGAGGTTGAAAAATCCCTGCCCTATGATAACTGTATTAAAAGTGGTTTTATTATCTATATTTCAAACCTGATTGGGAAGAGAATTCCATTTTCGGGTAGACAGAAAGCTATTGGGAGCACAGGAACTAATAAAACAGAGTGGTGGAAGCTGCAGCCTGGGCTAACATAGAGTGGACCACAACCATGAAGGAAGTCATGTAGGGTGAATCAAACCCTGCAGAGGCTTAGTACCCAGAAAGATCAGGTATGACAGGATGCAGGGGAGAGATGCAAGGCCAAAATGAGAACTAATTGAGTCTACATAAAGAATGAGTAGCCTACTCTTCTCCCTTTCAAACCTTTATAGGAAGAATGACCACCACCAAGGTTTCTTCCTGCACAACCCAAACAACTAAAAATCAAGAGGTTCTTCTCTAACAATATCAAATAAACCACTTAATGCAAAATAGCAGAGGCATTCCAGAACTTCAGAAATAATTCAAATGTATTTCAAAACATTTAGCTTTTGAAATATCATAGAATTATTTCACAGCGAGAGCTTCCAAACACTATTAGACTTCAGTTAGTTATGGAAGTTAATTGCAATCACTGAACACATATTTACCAAAAGAGGTAGAAAAAATGATATGCTATGATAATTTTGTGTACTTTCTCATTACTAGAGAAGAGATACTTTCCCTTACAGGACATACAATTGCTGGGAATTGACTATTTTCCCTAGAAGCTAATTAGTGATTGCTAATTTTTTTCTTGCTTGTCAACAGAAGTGAAAACAGTAGTTGGCATGCTCACCTACTCAAGTTTTTTGGTAAGTAGCAATAAGTATTCAATGGATCTGGCATAGGATTAAACATAAAGTAGCTCATGTAATATCTCAATTTATCATTAAACGTTGACATAGCACCCTCTGCTTAATTTCACAGACAGAACATTAAGTAGATGCATTGTTAGCTGGAAATTTCAATGTAAATTTAAGGCTCGTAAGACACAAGAACATAAACAAAAGATTGCAACTAAGCATATGCATAGAAAAAAATAAAACTTATGTTTTGTGGTGTGCAGTTACATTATTTCGTTTGATCATCAGTTTGCTACAAAGAAACAGAAACTTCTCCCAAAATGGACAGCCAATGAGGATAAAAGCCAGGATTTGAACCCAGCCTTCTAATTTTAATGGTTACATGCTAACCATTTTTGTAGATTGCTTTTCAACATTTGTGTTTTCCAATGTGGTTTCTACTAGACACCTTGTTTTTCCTGATGATATGACGCAAACTGGATGGAAACTATTTTGGTGGAGTTTGGAAACAGGGATGAAAAGGTCTACGTAAATTTAATAGACTTTATTAGGACGAAACTCTATTTGACAACAGCTAAATTTTTACTGTGGGATTTGAGTAAGTCTGATCCTGCTTTTGTAAAGACTGGATGGGAGGATTATGTCTGTTATTGGTTTTCATAAGCAGAACTCCTTAATGATTACAAGACTTGATGATGACATGCAATTTGAGGCTCTCATGAAAAAAGGTAGGCATTCTAGAAATCTCATTAACGCTGTTAACAAAAAGAAAATGAGCCTTAATAAGTATGTTCTTCATTGAAATTCAGTGTTTATGAATAGAAAGCCAAAATTTTAAGTTCTTGTAGCAATTTTATGAAATATTAGAAATGTCCCTTAGAATGACATTTAGAACAATTTAGAAAGACATTAGAATGTCCTTTAGGATAGCTCAAATCTTGTGAAAATAACTTCATTTTTGCATAAAATGTGAAAACATAAAGTTAACCAAATAAATCTACTACTACTAACTACACTGTATTTTTCTAGATGAATTAAAATTCATTGGAGGTCAGCTTCTTTAGGGACAATAATAAAATGTTTGTCAAATATTGATATACTTAACTTTTGCAATTACTTTCACTTTCTTAACCTCCATCAATGATGAGGCTACGCTGGGAGATAGCACAGGTTCTTTTGATATTCTATGAATCTGAGCTAACTTCTGTATATTTGGTACCATGAAATGCCAATATAATGGTAATATAAATATTGTGCATATATAATAATGGTAATATAAATATCTGCAGGCTGACTAGTATTTGGTGGCATTACTGCTTAAAAAAACATAATTAGCCTACCTCCCTTCCTTTCTTTTTTCTTTCCTTCTTTTCTCCCTTCCTTCCTTCTACCTTCCTCCCACCTTCCTTCCATCCATCCATCTACTCCTCCTTTCATTTCATCTTTCCCTTCTTCCCAAGAAACATATCTAGAAGGCAGACTGAAGAAAAATATTTTGTTTATTCTACCCTGGTACAGGAAAAAAAAAAAAAAATAGAGCCCTGCTTTTCCATTCATTCATTTATTTAACAAAGAGAACAGCTATAACTTACTTTCCTAGATCATCATCACTTTTTAGGGTTTAGACTAATTGTTGTCATTCATCTAACACTGTTGAAAAAGCTATTTTATAAAAAAATTATTATTTAACAAATAATAATGTCTCACCAAAGAGGATTTCGGGCAGCTTCAACTCTGTCTAAAAGCTTACTAAATAGTTCCTATGGTGGTTTTCTATTGTTTCGTAAATGAAAGTCTATCACAAGTCATTAAAAACATGATTACTATTAAAAAAAAAAGAAGCACAAGAAAGAAAAACATGCCTATGAGCAATAAGATCAGGCACCCTTTAAATAAAATTTGCTATTCAAATCTAATTATGCTGCAGATGCTGTTTTATTACTTTTTGCTATCAATGCATAGCCAAGAGTTAGTTGGTAACAAACGGAGGCTAGTCGTTTTAAATATTTTCTTTGCAGCGATGCAGGAACAAACTGCAAATTTATTCTTAGCTGTATTGAATACCATTCATATTGTCAAAAGAAAAGGAAAAAAAAAAAAACCAAATAAACAAAATCCCGTTACAAACAACAACACAAGCAAAATGTTGAAAATTGCTGAAGCTGGGTCCATGGGGTTTCATTATGCTGTGCTTTCTGGTTTTTTTTTTTTTTTTGTCTCTTATGCTTGAAATTGTACATAATAAAACTAGTTTCTTTAAAAAAATGCCATGGATATGAAAATTTTAGTGTTTGGTAAGTTTTTGAGTGTTGTATATAGTGCATACATCTACATACCTACATATACATACGTTCATATACTAAGCTATAAATAGTAACTTTAGAGTCAAGTTTATAACAAGAAATTAAATGGATTTGCATATATGCCAGCTCAAAGTAATACCACAGTTCTATTTGCTCAGCGAAATTAGTTTCTATTACATCCTAACATTTCTTTGTTTAAAATATAGCAAAAGCATTTTTATTTTAGGGAAAAAAAAGAATAGAAAATCACTAATACAATTCATCAGTTAAATATTACTGAATTACAAAATACCCCAAAACTTAGAGGCTTAAATGGACATCGATTTATTATTGTTTATGAGTCTGCAAGACAGCTGGGAGGTTCAGCTGATCTAGGCCATGCCTGAATGATGTTTCCTTGGCTCACTCATGCAGCTGTGGTCAACCGCAGGTCAAGCATGTGGCTTTGCTCATCTTGGCTGTGCTTGCCCACATTTCTTACATTTTACCAAACTAAGGCTTTGACTCAGTAACTGATAGGAAAGCAATAGAGGTTTGTAAGCAGGAAGTAATGTGATCCAATGTGAATTTTTTTCCTGCTCCTTTAAAGTCTGGAACAATCCTCAAGGTGCTCTGCATCAAGCACACTGAACATTTTATCCTTTCCTCAATTCAGCATTCCCTTGGATTCTTTTGGAGCGTCCCTCCTTTGCTCCTTCTATAATGCTGTATCACTCCTTCAAAAATCCTAAGCCATCCTTCCATAACTACCATAGATGTCAATTTTTCAGCTAAACTTTCTTCACTCCTGCCGGGGCCCCCAAACACAACTTCCTTACTTCTCTGTCCAGCCTATAAGAGACTGAGTTGTAGCTTTTCCTTTTATGCATCATCTGACTTCCCCCTGAGACTGTAAACTCACTGAGAATACAGATTACAATACTGCTGTTTTTCTAAAATTTTAAAAGCATTTTTTAACCTTCATTTCCCTAATGTTTTTAGTGTTTTTCATTAACAGGTAAAACATAGTAAATGCTCAAAATAATTTTGTGGAGTGTCTAGTCAATGAAAGATTTAACTGTGTTTCATGCATTCTACTTTAAGAGTCATTAATTGCTCTGTTTTTCTAAAGATTTGCATTAAAAACTGTTGATTAAAAAACACATTTTTGATGGCTGATGGGATATACCTCAGTACTTTAGAACACTTACTTATCTTGAAAATACACTACAGGAATCCATAAAAATGACTATTAATACCCTTTGAAAAATATTAAGTACTAGCTATTTGTGTATTTATATGAGAGATACATCATCCTTCTTGTATGACCAGGAGTTACTATATTTAGCTATTTCACTCATCTTGGGAAAATATTTAATTTTTCTGCTTCTCTTTTGGTCCACCTATAATGTGAATACAATCAATAACTCAATCAATAATACATAAACTTCTACCAATGATTAGCCTAGCATGTGGGCTGGTATCATAGGTCAACGCCAAATAAGTACAAAACAAGATACTCACATATGAGTAATTTTACACTCTGGTTGAACAGACATGAGCCTATTAGGTCTTTTGATTACTTAGATAAACTGAGTTTAAAATTTAAGTTTTTTTTCTTAAAATATGTAACTTTATATTTGTATATATGAGTTACTAATATGTGTTCCAAAACTGTATGATATTTCTAAAAATTGTGATATGTCTTGGTTTATGTCATCAGTCACAGTTATGGATATTATGAAAAAAAAATTGTTGTAGGCCACAGAAAAAACGAAATTTCTTTAATTGGACCTTTAACTTTGACCATTTTAAGTCTTGATTTTGCACAGTAAATTGCTTTATTTTGATGCTTTTTTTTTCAGAAAGCTCTTCTTCACAAATCCTAAAATGTTTTATCCTCAAGGAGGTTCATGGGATACTCTAAAATACAAACCTCTGCTGCTGCCTTTGACATTATTCAATTGGACTTGGTAAGAATTTTAAAGCTCCAATTAAAAAGTTGGACATAAAATTGCTAACCTAACATCAAGCAGAACAAAAATGAATTACATGGGACTAAACTGATAATAGTCTGAAATAATTTTTTAAATGACTTTTTGTTTGAAATATTGCTGATTCTTTTTATATTTTTCTTTTCAGATTTAATAAAACCATTCTTTCTCTTTTGCACTATTTATAACTTTACAGTAATTTAGTAAAGTATACTTTTATGAGCAAAATTGAAACATTTACTTCTCTCTCTACTTGATCCCTCCAGGATTTTGAAACTATTCATGAGTATTCTTATTTTACGGCAATACAGTTATTTGCATAAGTTCCGTAAGAATCTGTTTTCCTCTGTAACAAGATAATTGGAAACATTGGTTATTTTATCAAGGCTTTGATGGGAATGTCATATTTTCAGATATGATCAAACTGCTTTAAGGAACTGAGGTTGACTTTTATAGAGCCAATAAAAATCCCCTTGAAAAGACTAGTCTGATACTTTGTCTACCTGATTTCAAGGTTCCTGACCTTGCGGTATGTGAAAAATGTCAATTTCTTTCTTTCTTTCTTTCTTTTTTTTTTTTTTTTGAAAAATGTCAATTTCTGACAGGCCCAGGAATCTCAAAATATTCTGGGGACCTCTGGAAGAGAGGAATTCATTCAACTCATACAGGTACAGTCTGAGAGTGAGTTAAATCCTTGAATTGGCTTCCTAACTCTAGAGACATTTAGAGGTCTAATCACAGATTCCTTATAAAAGTCCCAGAGAAGCCAATTTAAAAGAGCCTATTTAATAAATTACTATTTTTGCTACACTTTATGCAATTAATCAGGCCAGAGACTAAATTTATTTTGTAAATGAATTAGTCTTGTTGTAAATATCTTTGGTAGAAAGGGGAACTGGAGAGAGAAAAATTATATTTTCATAAAAACAAACAAAAAACTACAGTGCACTTGTTATTAGATTCTTGCAATACCCATAGTTTTTGAGTTTTTATTATCTGGACTGAATCCTTAATTTCTAATTTCCTACAATATCTGACTCTCTAGACTAACATTTTCAGTTTTTCTTACACATTCCTGACTTGGAATTACTAGAAATTAAAGCTGCCTTTTTCCTAAGACTCTGCAGGCTGAAGCAAGTCAACTTGGCTTTGAAGAAAAATCAACATTAATAACTTGTACTTGGGTAAGCTTTGTAAAGCAAACTGCAATCCAGAAAAATCTGTCATATTGCCACTAATCTTCTCTGCTGACGGCCCTCCAGACTCAGAGAGTAGCTTATAGGCTGCTCCATACATAACCTTTTTTTGTCCCTGTTTCCATAGAAATACTTCTTATTAAGAATCTGTTTGCCTACATCATATATGGAGGCCTAGCCCTGAGAGTCTTGAGAACTCACCCACAACATCATTTTCTAGAATGAGACAAAACTGTTTATTTAATTGGACTGAACTATTCCCAGGAATGGAAAACTGGTTTGAATTTGCCACTCAACTACTAACTCAATTTTTCTGTCCATAACCACCAACTAAGTTTTTAATATGTGAAACTTCTAGGGAGGTTTTCAGGCAGGGAGTGTTGGGGCTCAGAGGATGTTACCCCAAAATGTGGTGCTTTAACATGCTGAAATAAAGAAGCATCCTTAAGGTCTCTCTAACCTCCTCCACCCCTCCTGTTTCTCAATTCTCTCTCACTCTCCAAAGCACAGGATGAAGCTGTTCCCTTATCTGCCTAAAGTCCAGATCTGCCAAAGAAGATGTTACCTCTGGTCCTTTCTCTGAGTTTTCATTAGCTTAACTCATATCACAGGAAGAAAGACTGGAGTCTGTCAACACTTGGACAGAGTTTTGTTACAGACCATTGTCTTCTGTTTTGGTCCCATTAAGTATTTTGAAGAGAATCATTTACCAGTCATTGTCTGCTCTGCGGGCCAAATAGACTTTGTCCCAGACCATTATATGTTCTCAAGCCCACTGAATTTCCCCGAGAATCATTTAATCCTCCACCCCCATTTTCCCTTTTCCTATGAATATGGATGTATAAGCTCTGTATCCCACTGGAAAATTGAGAAATTACTCTCTTGTGACTTCCCTGTGCATTTCTCCCTCCTAGCACAATAAAATAATAAAATTTGTTATGCCTTTTTTTTCATATTAATCTGTTTATTCAGTTGTTTTCAGAGAACCTTCAGAGGGTTGAAAGGGAAGTTTTCCCTCAGCCCCTACATGACCAACAATTCAACAATGAATGAAAGACAATGTTTAACGAAACAATGAAGCACGTAGTCCTGGCTATGAGTGATTTTGCAGTTCTAAGTTAAAAGAAGAGTAGAATATTAATCAGAGAGAGAAATTCGTGGATGAGGGACATATAGCAGGTGCAGCAAACAATGTACCTGTCCCAGGTTACCCAAGAAAGACCAAGAATTTCCTTGTTCACTAGGGTCTCTCACACACACTCGAGAAAGAGTCAGTTTTCTATTGCTATGGGAACATACAATGAAGGAGGAAGTAAAGACAACAACATAAGAAAATCAAAACTTGGACATCAATAAGACAAACACGAACACCATAAAGTTGTTTCAAGTATGTCTCAATTAAGTACAATATTAATGGTTAATAGACGCCTTTATTACACCCCTTTAGTAGACTTCTTGGCCTCCTTTGTCTGTAATGGAAAGAACAAATATTTTAGAGTCAGGAAGTCCTAGGTGGAAACCTTAGCTCTGTTTCATTACAAAATTGTTTTATGCAAATTGCTTCATATGTTTGAAGCTCAGTTTCCTCATTTGTAAGATAGGTATGAAATGTATCTCTTGAAAAAATGTATATGACTTAAGGGCTTATCATGAAGTTTATTTATTGATTGATTGATTTGCATTTTATTTATTTATTTATTTTATTTTTATTTTACTTCTCAATATACATTGTAGTTGATTTTCATGCCCATTTACCCATTCCTGTCCACCCCCTCCTCTACCCCCACGACATCATATCTGTTCACTTAAATAGTTCAAGGAATTTTTGTGGTTATTCTGTCTACTTCCACCCCCCACCCTTGATTTGTTTGTGTGTTTACTTATTTATTTTTAGCTCCTACAAATAATTGAGAACATGTGGTATTTCTCTTTCTGTGCCTGACTTATTTCACTTAATGTAATTTTCTCTAAGTCCATCCATGTTGTTGTGAATGGTAGTGTTTCATTCTTTTTTATAGCAGAGTAGTATTCCATTGTGTAGATATACCACAGTTTCCTTATCCACTCATCAGATGATGGGCATTTGGGCTGGATTCAACTCTTCACTATTGTAAATAGAGCTGCAATAAACATGGGAGTACAGGTATCCCTTTGGCATGATGATTTCCATTCCTCTGGGTATATTCCCAACAGTGGAATAGCTGGGTCATATGGTAGATCTATCTGTAATTGTTTGAAGAACCTCAATACCATTTTCCATAAAGGCTGCACCATTTTGCAGCCCCACCAATAGTGTATGAGGGTTCCTTTTTCTCCACAACCTCTCCAGCACTTATCATTCACAGTCTTTTGGATATTAGCCAACCTATCTGGAGTGAGATGGTATCTCAAAGTGGTCTTGATTTGCATTTTCCAGATGATGAGTGAGGTTGAGCATTTTTTCATGTGTCTGTTGGCCATTCGCATATCTTCCTTTGAGAAATGCCTATTCGGCTCCTTTGCCCATTTTTTAATTGGGTTATTTCTTTTTTTTGCTGTAAATTTGTTTGAGTTTCTTATATATTCTGGATATTAATCCTTTGTCAGATGTATATTTTGCAAATATTTTCTCCCACTATGTTGGTTGTCTTTTAACTCTGTTGATTGTTTCTTTTGCTGTGCAGAAGTTTTTTGTTTGATATAATCCCATTTGTTTATTTTTCCTATAGTTGCCTGTGCTTTTTGGGTCCTATTCATGAAGTCTGTACATACTCCTACTTCCTCGAGTGTTTCCCCTATGTTTTCTTTACGGAGTTTTATTGTTTCAGGATGTATATTTAATTCTTTAATCCATTTTGAGTTGATTTTGGTATATGGTGAGAGGTACAAGTCTAGTTTCATTCTCCTACATATGAGTATCCAATTTTCCCAGCACCACTTGTTGAAAAGGCAATCTCTTCCCCAGTATGTAGATTTGCTGTCTTTGTCAAAGACCAGATGGCTGTAGGCATATGGACTGATTTCTGGGTTCTCTATTCTATTCCCTTGATCCATGTGTCTATTTTTATGCCAGTACCATGCTGTTTTGGTTATTATAGCTCTGTAATATAGTTTAAAGCCAGGTAGTGTTATGCCTCCAGCTTTATATTTTTTGCTCAGGATTGCTTTGGCTATGTGTGGTCTTTTGTTGTTCCATATAAATGTCTGGATAGCTTTATCCATCTCAGAGAAAAATGTCATTGGAATTTTGATGGGGATTGCATTGAATCTGTAGATCACTCTGGGTAATATGGACATTTTCACAATGTTAATTCTTCCAATCCAAGAGCAAGGGATATCTTTCCATCTTCTTGTGTCATCTTTAATTTCTATCAGTTGTAGTCAGGGTAGATGTTATTGTGCCTGGTACATCAAATGTGCTCCATAAATGCTGATGTACATTAATACTAGTATTAGGGGTTTTAATGCCTCCAAGAAAGGAGGATGGGCCATTTCAGAAAGAGGGAGCAACATGAATTAAGAAACAGGGCTGAACTTGTTATATCTTGTGAGCAGAGATCAATGAGGCAGTGGGACACACTGGATCAGACTCATCTTGTGAAATAAGGGCAAATAGGTATCTCCACATGCATTTAATTGAACAAATGAACAAACATAGAAATCATGAGGTAGAGCCCAGATACTAATCATCTCTCATGATTAATTTACTAATAAACAATAGGTTGTCTCCGTTGCTTTTTCTCATTGTAAATTGACATTAGTTTGCAAATTTTGACTCACAAATCTACAGACCCCAGAATGCTCTTGCTTGGATTATACAATGCTTCAAAGACAATGGCTTCAAGCAATACCTAATTCTAAAATGATTAACCTAGCATAGAGGCACTGCTAAACACAGAGCACTAACCTCATTGATGATTGTCAGATCATCTAAAATGGAGAGGTGGGTGGTAAACATCACATGGTCTGTAGGACCCAAAGGCAAATTATTACTTACTCCAGGACCCACTAGAAGAACAATGCAGATGCCAGAATTTACCTTAATTCAATACAGTAAAGCCTGCAGATATGACTTTGATGGCACTTTCAGTCAACAGCACTGTCATTTGCCACATCATCAAACAAAAAAAAGACAATAGAGAAAGCAAACACAGCTAGAGTCAGCCAGCTAATGTCCAACAATGTTAGCCACATTAAACGATTAGATTAGGTCTGCTTTGATGCCTTCATTCTCAAATTAGTGGTCTATTAATTTAATTTCTGCCTGCTGGTACCACTATGGGTTGTTAACACCTCAAATTAATATTTGTTGAGCCTGATAAATTGCTATATTATGCTTATTTTTCATCTTGGCTCCTAAGATTATATAGTTTAGTGTGTAAACTTGAGCTGCACTGTCCAATATAGAAGTTAGTAGGCTCAGTCACACGAGCCATACTTTATGAGCTCAATAACCACATATGTCTAGAGGTTACCATATTGGAAAAGCAGATCTAGAACATTTCCATGAATCCAGAGAAAGTTCTATTAGGCAGTGCTGGAGTTATTCTCAACTTTTCTCATGTCATGGCGCATAATGGAAATTGTAATATTTGTAGAGCACCCCGGGGTAAACAATCTCTTGATCAGAAATGATTTGTCTAGGGGCTGCAGCTGCTTCTGAGAGCTTGGGGGAATATTTATCTCGGCATGCTCAAAGTCCATTCAGAGTAAAATCGTGTGCCACTGCACATCAGTTGGGAAGCTATGCCTCAGCCGATACCAAGCCCAGTACCATCAATGAAGTGTAGTGGCTTGTCCTCTTGAAAAAAATTGCTAATAAGGTTTCTATTTCTAGTTAAAAGGACATGTAATTTCAATGTCAAGGAGATTAAAAGATCCTCTTTCTGGCCCAGGGCACCAGAACTTATTCTTCCTATCCAATTGTAACTTTGTAACTTTGTACCCCTTTACCAACCTCTCCTCATCCCGCCTCCCCGCTTCCTTTCCCTGACTCTGGTAACCACTATTCTACTCTCTATTTTTTTCTTTTTAATTTATTTCTTCTTAATTGATTCTTGATAGATATATTTACGGAGTACAGTGTGATATTTGGGTACATTAATATAGTGTGCAATGATCATATCAGGGTATTTAGTGTATCCATCACCTCAAACACTTGTAACATTCAAAATCCTCTAAAACCCAAACTAACAGATATTACTGAGTGTGTACTACAGGAAAGGCTTTTGCTAATGTTACGACAAACACTAATACTGAATTTCAGGGTCCCTGCTCCCCAAAGAATTAGCAAACTCACTGGTAATATAGAACAAAACTATCCCTCTCACTTATGAAATATAACTAAATCATAAAAAGAATGCTGGAAATATTAGGACAGGGTTTTAAGATAAAAGAGTAAGATGTTCACTTCTCACTTATTGAAATAAGAAGACAGGAAGGAATAGGGAAGGGGAGTTGCTTGGAGGAGACACAGAAGACAAGTTGTAGATGCTGAGGTTATTTGGGCAAAGGACAGAAGCAAACAGCAAGTCTAAGAACTTGGTAGCACTAATGTACTTGCAAACTTTCAAGTTGCTAAGATGTAGGAAATGCCTTTTCTTTGCAACCATTTTTGGATCACTGGAAAAATCTTTGTTATCCAGACACTATCAGTATGGCACTAAAGTGTTAGGCCACCTAAAGACTGCAAGGTATAGCAAGAACTGCTTTTCACAGCCTCAGTTTTTGAGACCATGTGTTTTATTGACTATTCAAGTCAGAAAGGGAGAAATGAGCTCCATGAGGCCTTGGACTTTAAGGTTGATATTTTTTGTTTTGTTTTGTTTTTACTGAAGAGCTAAAGATATTGTCAAGCTATTCTCATGAAAAAAAAAAGTCCATGAATTCTAAATACCACTTTACAGCTGCTGGAGATAGGGGTAGGAAGAAGAATCAGATGAATGTTTGCACTATCCACAAATGCTTATTAGAGACCTTTGTGTGCTGCGCACTGTTCTCGTTGCTGCAGAACTGGTAGTGAACAAAACAAAGTCTACATGAAGGGGGAAGAGACATCAGGGGATTATAGAGGCCATTGAGAAAATATAGCAAGGTCAGAGAGAGCAGCGCTATATTTTATAAAGGCTGGTGAGGGAAGATCTTACTGATAAGGAGACCTTTGAGTAGAAACCTAAAGGAAGTGAGGAACCTGGGAAAAGAGCATTCTAGGCAAAGAGAAGAGCAAGTTCAAAGGTACTTAGGTGGAACCATGCTTGGAATATTTGAGGAGCAGAGAAAAGGCCATTGTATATGCAGGTGAAGGAGTTGAGGAAAGGAGCTACAAGGATAATGTGGAAGGATAAATTAGAGACGTATCAGAGAGCCAGGTTGTTTATAGCTTTGCAGGTTTGGTTTGGACCTTGGGATTGAAAGTCATTGATGATTTCTAAGCAGATGATAACATGAGCTAATTTGTGCTTTAGGATTCACTTTTACTTCCGTGGAAAGTAAACTGTTGGGATTGGGGAAGCAGGTTAACATGTTAGGAGGCAATTACAACAGTGCAGATGAAATTTGCTGTTGGCTTGGATTAAGGCGGCAGCACCAGAATAGTTTGCATGTACTGAATCTACTTTCAAGGTAGATTCCTCGGGATGTGGGATTCAAGGTAAAGGAGGGGTCAAGGATGATTGCGAGGCTTTGGATGGAGCAACCACAAGAAAGGAGTTACCATTTACTGCTATGAAAAGATGGTGGCATGAGCAATTGGGGCACATATGAGTGGACAGATCCAGAGTTTGGTTTTGTTCACGTTAAATTTGAGATACTGAAAAGACATCAAAGCAGAGCTATTTAGTAGGCAGCCGGATATATGAGTCTGGGATGCACAGATGACATCAGGGCCAGAGATATAAATTTGGGAGTCATTAGCATTGCAGAGAGTATTTAAAGCCAGGGACTGGATGAGATCACTGGGGAGTGAAGGCTTCACTGTGGGCTTGAACCTCCCTCCTCTCAGATGCTGACAAAGACACAAACAAATCAGAGAAATAGCAGCGATTACTGCTCAGCTGCCACACTGCAATGCCAGGCAGCTGTGATGCCCCTGGGTAAATACCCAAAGTAGCTAGTACTTAGCATTTTTTCAAAGTATTTCAGGAATCAATCTTTCTGACAGCTGTAGAAATGCACAGCAAGGCAGCCTTCTGCATGAGTAAAAATAATGCATGTGCTATCTGGTAGCATAATACCACCCTCTGTAACATCAGCCGTAGCCACACTGACGTTTCTTCAGCTTTGTTTCTTTTCACTGAACAGCTGGACTAAAGATCAAGAGAGGGTAGAAAATAAGCCAGGGGATGGGTAGGATTACCAAAACCTTTCTGATACCTGAACGCCTAACAGTGTACCCATGAAAGCCTGCAAAATACCTACCACCTGTAATACAGCTCCTGCCTTCAAACCCTGACCACCTCTTATACTTTGGGTATAAGGTACTTGAATTTTAGCCAGATGAGTTGTCTTTAAGGGTCATCTTTGACAACACAAGGAAGTAACTGACTAGACAGTCCACGTGGTATGGTGGGGGTAAATGAATGAAATCAGTTTGCTTTTCTGCTCACCCAAAAGTACATGTGACTTGCTTCATATGCCACGCCAGCAAGTGTTTCCCAAGGCTGTTCCTGCCCTTCTTAAGTACAGAAGCATCAAAGCTATGCAGGGATTAAATATTTCAACTCAGGTTTTTTAAAAAAATCTAATTACGTTGAAAAGATCACTCTGAAAAGTCAATGCTATCATCAGCATATCTTTTGTATGTATGTGTGAAAGGGTACCTAAAACCAACACTTTCAATGTACCACAGCAACTAGTCAGATCTAATTGTGAAACACATCACACCATATGCAGAGACTAGAAATCACAGGAATCAACCAGTTAGAAAATACACTCTATGCAAAGTACTGTCTTAAGGAAAGCTGGATAAGAATGTAGGTGGCCAGTTGCAGCTGAGCATGTCTGGTCCTAAGTCTGAGCCAACAGAGAAAACTCTAAATTAAAAAATAAATTAAAAACGTAGGAAAAAGGTTCTTAAAAAATATATTTCACTTTCAAGAATAAAGATATTCTTTTAGTATAAGTAGTGGGCAGAAAAGACGTTTTAAAAGCTAGCATTAAAATCTAAATTTAGCATTTTATGTATGTATGAGCAAGCATACATGATGTTCTCACTTACTAACAGTTCTTTTGATAAAAGACAACTCAACATAGCACATTCAATAAATTCACATTGGAGCCAAATGATTAACATATATACTTATATATCCACTATATGTATTTTCAAAAGTATTCATTTGTGAGTTGAGCATTGTTCAACAGAACAAACTCTGATAACTCTGAAAAAATAAAGTGTATGTTTAATGAGAATTGAAAAAATGAAGCCATGAAACTTGAAATTAAGAAAAAACAACCTCAAAGCCAATGCCATATTGTATTCAAGCTTTACTTAACAACTAGTCTCTAAATAAGCAGCAAGTAACTGAAATTCTGCTATGGACCCGGTAGATGTTCAGTGTTGACAGGCAAAAGTTAACATTAGTAGGGTGGCAAACAGAGCCACAGAGACACAATGGAGTAACCAAGAAAAATGCTGTAGTTCATTCAACAGTCTAGAAATCAGTATTAGGACAAAGAATAGGCATTTATGAGACAGGAGAAACCAAAACACATTCCTTTGACCACCAAGCTAGCCTAGGTTTGGTTTGGTAATTAGAGTCTGGAGCATCTTCAATATGCTAAGAACATATAAACATAAAGCACTATATTGTCACTTTTGCTAATTAAGAATTCATTCCAAAAGTATGTCAATAGAAACACAACACAGGTGCAAAATATAGGTCCATTGTACAAAGAAAAGCATTAATTTTTTTTTAACATTTTTCTAGAGTTACCTAAAAAGAGGCAAGTGTTTCTATGTAAATCCTATTATTCTCTCAGTACTGAGTTTAATAAAATCTTATTGTGTGTTTACTGTGCAACATATATCTGGTCAGGGTGGGGAGGAATACTAAAGGGGAAAGACACTGTCCTTTCAATTAAGAATTTTTCAATTTGATGGGAGAGATAAGCTCAATAAGCAGAATAGCATAACTCTTACAAGAGAGCCATGGTGTTAGAGACCCACAGAGGGGACACAAATAATGTTTAGCCTAAAGAAAGATCAAGGAAGACTTTACGGAAGAGGAGTCATTTTGTTTTTATTTTGAGAAATAAAAATCATTAAAAATACAAAGAATAATATTTTGAAAAATACATCCCAAATCCAAATCTATCAACTTTAAAATATATCATATTTGCTTCAAAATATTTTTAAAGGAATATAACATTACTCATATAGCTTAATTCTCTTTAGACCATGACCAGATAGATCCCACTTTCCAAATTGCCAGAGACAACCACTATTATAATTTTGGGGAAAATTCTTCTATTCCATTTTTATATTTGTAATTATATCAATTAACATTTTATGTAATGTTATATATATTATATATGATATATAAGACATATAGTTATATATGTTTGTGTACAACATTCTGGAATTTGAAATTTTCTATTTATACCTAATGCTTTTGTTCTGGTTATCTATTTGTATTGATATATAGAGAAATTTAGTTCACCTCTTTTCCTTGCTATTTAGTACTCTGTGCTATATATTTTATTTATTGAATTTCCTTCTTAAAGTTTCTTAATTTTTGGCTAATATAAACTATGCGGTATAGAGTAGCTTTACACACACATAGCACACAGAGACAAGAAGTTATCTAGGTCTATATACCAAGTGGATCACAGAGAAGGTGACAGTATAACCAGATGGGCCTGGGATAACTCCATTTTACACCTTTGATCTGGCATAAATTTTAATAGTTTCATGTTCAAAGCTGCCCTAGATTGAACACTAAATTATATGTTTACCATAGTAATAAGGTCTCCAGTTTTTCAACTTTATGGGCTATTGCTAAATAGTTCCCCCAAATGGTTGTATCAATATATACTATAACCAGCAGTATCTGAGAATACAGTTTTCTTCACATCTTTTCTAACACTTCACAAACAGATTTTTTATCAACATAAAGGGTTAAAAATAGTAACTTATTATTGTTTCAATTTGCTTTTCACTGCTAAAATAAAGTTGAAAACCCTCTTATATTTAGATTTTATCTTCCCTGAATTATATGCTATAACTTTAACCATTTCTTGTATGATTTTATTTTATTGTATTTTATATTTTTCTTGTTGACTTGGAATTCTTTATAGATTTTATATACCAATTTTTTTGTTATAATATCCACTGAAAATGCAATTTTTCCACTCTGTCATTTACCTCTTAAACTTGTTTGTTTATTCATTTATTTATTTATTGCTGTATAAGAGTTTAACATTAGAATGTGCTCAGATTTTAATTTCTATTTTTATGGCTATATTTTGTGTCTATGTTAAGAAAGCTCTCCTTAACCAAGGACATGTAGGTATTCTCCTATATTTTTGAGGGGATTGCATTTTAAAATGGGTCATTGAAGGACTAGTGTATCAAAAATGAGGATTGAGAAAGGGCGTATCAATTCAAGAATTAGAAAAGGCAGAAACACAGGAAGTTCAGCAAGTTGTTCAGAGAGCTTGAGTGGTTTCTTTTTCTGGGAGCATTCCATTTACATGTATGAGGGTAGTTCAAAAAGTTCACAGAAAAATGGAATTAAAAGATAATACTAACATTTCCGTGAACTTTTTGAAGTACCAGCATGTATAATGTAAATTTCCTGTTGATGTCTTTCACTGAAAATTATTTTCTTCTATGTGTTTATGTTTGTTTTCTTTATTACTTATAATCCATTCATTTCTTTCAAGAGGTTTTCTCTATTTTTTTTTTTTTTAATCAATGTGTACTCTGCTTTTTGGTTTTCAACTCTTTGTCAGTTTACTTGCTCATTTTGGTGAAATATATTATCCAGGACTTTATTGTGAAAAGGTACACTGTAGATATGTTTTTGAGACCTTGGTGTTCTGAAAATTTCTATACATCTGCTCTCATAGATTAATTGATTGGTAAGTTGGCTGCATATAAAATTATAAATAGAAAGCAATAAGTAATTTTTCCTCAAAACTTTGAAGAAATCATTCACTTTTTGCTTCAAGTGCTGCTCTTGAGAAGTCAATGGTATTTTGATTCCTGTCACATTGTACATGACCTTCCTCCACCCCCTTTTGGAAAGCTTTTAGAATCTTTACTCTTGGTGACCTAAAATTTCTGACTGGTTTGCCTTGATGTGGGTCATCTTGAATTCTTTTTGCTGGTTAACTTGTTGAACCCTTTGAATATGGAAAACCAGGTTCATCAATAAAGGAAATTCTTCCTGCATTACTTATTTGAGAATTTCCTCTTCTTTATTTTTTTCTCTATTTCTTCCACTATTCAAAATTCCTATTAAGTAGACCTCCTGTATTGATCCTCCTTTGAGAAAATCTTCTCTTTGATAATTTGTTCTGCCTTCTGGGAGATTTGTGCTATAATATTTTAATCTCTTAAGAGTTCTTATTAGTTCCCTGGATGCTATAAAATGCTTCTTTAATGTTTTTGAGAATATTCATTAAGTTTTTTTTTTTTGAAGTTTTCCTCTCCCTGAATAGTGTTTGTTTCCTTGTAGTTCTTTTTATCTGCATGCTTATTTTTTAATCTCTGCTTTTTACATTACAAGTTTTCCTCAAATATCTTGTAACTCTTGGCTGACCATTCCTATGTATAAACGAGGTATTAGAAAGCTGAATGAAAGCTCTGTGTGCACAGGTAGAGTGATTGCCAACTGGACTTCAGTATATGTAATCAGGGAGGTGTTGGTCCTTTCATCTGAAGACACCCTCCTACCACCACCACACATACCAGTGGCAGGTGTTTTCTTTTGGGCTAGAGAGTTTCCTGCAGAGAAGAATCCTCCAGTCTCCTGGGTAAAGTATCAGCCCAACTGCCAGTGTCCCGGTAGATGAGCACAGAGGGGTGGTAGGTAGGAGGGAGTCTGCAGCATTCAAAATGTAGACTGGTTTTTAATCCCCTTGTTTCAGTGTAGGGATTCATCCTCTCCCTCAGCAGTTCTTCATATCCACAAGTCCAGAGCCACTTTGATTCTTCTCTCTTATTTTTATTAATAAAGCTCTAAGTATCTTTTCTTTCTGCCTCAGTATGGATGATTAGTCACAGTGATGATCTGAAGCTTTAACTTCCCTATATAGACTTTTAACCAAACTTGCTAGTTTGAGCCACACCCTTTATCCCCACAGCCAGAAGTACCTGGTATCACCAAATTCTGAGACTTCTTGGAGTTGCTTCTTTTTGGCACCCAATTTTAATTCCTGCATTCTACTAAATCAACTCATATTTACTCTTTGTATTCCAAAATCTTGAAATTATCTCCTGTCTGTTTTTTCACTCTTCTCATATTTTCTTGTCCATATAATATTTTCATATTTCTGTTGCCATGAATTCTGCAGAGTTTGAGGAAGGAGCACCTTAGTGGATTGAAGCATGCACACGAAAAGGTATGTCACTCAGGAGCCTGTAAACGTGTCCTTATTTGGAAAAAAAATGTCCTTTCAGATATAACCAAGTTTAAAATCTCTATTACCCAGGTGGGCCCTAAATCCAGTGGCCAAGTGTCCTTATCAGAGACAGAAGAGAAGAAACACAGGTGAGAGAGATCATGTGAAGAAGGAGGCTGAGATTGGAGTGATGTGTCCCCATACCAATGAACACCAAGGACTGCTGGCAGACACAAGAAGCTAGGGAAAGAGGCATGGAACAGATTCCACCTCAAAGTCTCCAGAATGAAAGAATCCTACCAATACCTTGATTCAGACGTCTAGCCTTCAGCACTACGAGGGAATAATTTCTGTTTTTCCAAGCCACTCAATTTGTGGTAATTTGTAACAGCAGCCCTAAAAAAACTAATATAAGCTAAATGCTGGCGAGGTTGCAGAGAAAAAGGAACTCTCATACATTGTTGGTGGGACTGCAAAATGGTGCAGCCTCTATGGAAAATGGTATCGAGGTTCCTCAAACAATTGCAGATAGATCTACCATACGACCCAGCTATCCCACTGTTGGGAATATACCCAGAGGAATGGAAATCATCAAGTCGAAGTTATACCTGTTCCCCAATGTTCATTGCAGCACTCTTTACAATAGCCAAGAGTTGGAACCAGCCCAAATGTCCATCATCAGATGAGTGGATATGGAAAATGTGGTACATCTACACAATGGAATACTACTCAGCTATAAAAACGAACGAAATACTGCCATTTGCAACAACATGGATGGACCTTGAGAGAATTATATTAAGTGAAACAAGTTAGGCACAGAAAGAGAAATACCACATGTTCTCACTTATTGGTGGGAGCTAAAAATTAATATATAAATTCACACACACACACACACAAAAAAAAAACCGGGGGGGGGGAAGAAGACATAACAACCACAATTACTTGAAGTTGATACGACAAGCAAACAGAGGGGACATTGGTGGGGGAGATGGGGGGAGGGAGGAGGGAGGGAGGTTTTGGTGATGGGGAGCAATAATCAGCCACAATGTATATCAACAAAATAAAATTAAAAAAAAAAATTTAAAAAAAAACGTCAAGATAAATCACTACTTTTAAAATTTGAAAAAAAAAAAAACTAATATAAGCACAAATAAACACTTGAATGCAATTTACCATATTTAATCTCAGAACTTTTCAAGAATTTAACTTTCTCATTGAGGTATAATATAAAAACAGAAAAGTGCACAAATCATGAGTATATATCTTGATGAGTCATCACAAACTGAACATATTCACATAACCAACAACCAGATCAGGAAATAGAACATTATATCAGCATCCCAGGAGCCCTCCTCCTGGCCCCTTCCCGTCGCTTTTCCCATCAGCAAAGGTAACCACTATCCTTATTTCTAAAAATATTGATTAATTTTATTATTTTCAAAATTAAGATAAATGAAATCATACACTACATACTCTTATGGTCTGGTTTCTTTCATATAATATTATGTTTGTGAGATTCATTTGTATTATTGCATGTAATTAGAGTCCATTTATTTTTACTGTTGTTAGTTATTCCATTAGGTGACCATACCACGAGTTATCTATTCATTCTACTGTTGATGAACCTTTAGGTAGTTTTCAATTTTGGGTTATTACCAATAGTGCTGCTGTGAACATTCTTGTACATATCTTGTACATTTGTGTTAGAGATATAACTAAAAAGCAAAAGGATAGATTGCATGCGTTCAGCTGTATTACATGACAAACAGTTTTTAAAAATGGTTTTACTCATATGCAAGCCCATTAGCAGTGCTTGAGAATATTCACGAAGGTTTAGGTATCTTGCTGGTGCTATCATTAAGAATGGTCATCAAGTAGCAGCAAAATACTTGTGGAATGGGATTGACAGACATGAAATCATTAGTGTCTTATACAATTTATTCAATATCGCATCACCATAAAGGTTTGGAAAAGGCTGAAAAATGACATGATTCCTTTGTACCCCTAGCACTCTCACCCATATAAAGTTCAGATTTGTTGAGGTGACCACGAAGCACTTGCTTGTCTCTACAGATGACAAAGCTAATCACAAGACATCATCAGCATACAATGAAGAATGCTATTTCAGATCCACTGGACCTCAGTATCATCAGAGTAATGGCACTCTTATGATCCTGCGAACATGAACAATTTTAATTTTAAATACATTTTTGTCAACTGTCCACAAATCAAAAATACATACCTACAAGAGCCTAGAACTCAGCGAAATAAATAGTTTATTAAAAATTACAACCAAAATTATATCTGCCTTATCTTTAAGCTTCTGGAAGATATCATAAGCTTGAGACATTTTGAGATTGAATGGAAGAAGCTTAAAACATATAAATATATAATTAGTCAAAGTAAAGTGAGAGAGAGCTTAATTTTTTCTGTCACATTAATTAACACCTAGAAGTTCAGTTGACAATGATTAGAGTTTCTTCCTTAAGACAGTGCTATCTGGCCCTTACACTAAATTTTACTTCTTTTTGTATGCTTGTTCTGTGTTGTGTGTGTGTGTGTGATTTAATTAGCTATAATCATACTCACCTATTTTAACTGAATACGTGTGACGTATGACATGTCTTTTCAAATAGGTATAAAATCATCTTGGAAACAATTGTAATAGTCACATACATTAGCCCCAAAGCAATTACCATTACAAAAAGTGCTTGTTTAGTTAAAGATTATAATCTAACACTTCCATTTACTTGCATTATTTCTGTCATTATACAAATTCTCACAATGGGAACATACTGTTAATAGTTGGCCACCTATCATTCAACTATTTAAATCCCAAATGTATAACTTTAATACACCCCTAACATTTTTATAAGTGAAATTAAGTCAAAAGACATAGAACAGTTAAATATTTAAATGTGGTATCCATTTAAATAATGTCAAGAGAAACTACTTTTTATGTACTATTAAATTGTTCATTTCCAATATGAGACCATTAGTTAGATAGTTGTTTTAGTGATTCTTAATACTTCTGGGTAAAATAGTATAAGTTTATGTAAGTTCCACATATGATATTATTCTGTTTGGATTTCTCTCACAAGATCAGGTCAAAAAATAAAGCTTTATTTGAATCTCAGAAATAGGAAGGTTATTTATGGTTTGATTTTTCCTATTAATAAATTTAATATGTCTTCAGAGAGTAAAAATAAGATTTCAGAGAATGTTAAACTTACTAAGTGCAACAAACTTTTTCAACCTTATGACAGGTCCGTCTTTGCATTCAAATATCAGGTTACCTACTAAACAGAAAGTCTCTCTAAAGGAAGCCATTCTATAGCTCTTAACTTGGAATATCACTTCAAGTAAAACACTAATGTTGAATTACACAACAACAAGACAACTACAACAAACTCCTTTCCCCAAATTCAAATCACCTTATTCCCCAATTAACCTAAATAAATGGAGTTTTACTGTATAGTCATTGCTTTGGTCTGAATGCTTATATCTTACCAAATTCAAATGTTGAAATCCTTACTCCAAGGTGACGGTTTTAGGAGGTAAGTTATTTGGGAGGTGATTAAATCACAGGGATGACGCCCTTATGAATGGGATTAGTGCCCTTATAAAAGAGGCCTGAGAGAGACCCTTTGTCCTTTCTGCCATATGAGGTTAGTGTGAGAAGATGGCTGTCTATGAAGAAGTGGATCCTCACCAGACACTGAACCTACTGGCACTTTGATCTTGGACTTCCCAGCCTCCAGAGCTGTGAGAAATAAATTCTGTTGTTTATAAGCTACTCAGTTTGCAGCATTTTGTTACAGCAGCTCAAACAGACTAAGATAGTCAATTAGGTATATTAAAATATCTCAAAAGAAAGGTGGAAAATCTTCCCAGTATGCTTGATTGAGTGTTGATGAATACAAACAGGGTTGAATGGATTCCAGTTGACAATCCCAGGCCCCTGGGAGAAGAAAATGAAGAAATGACTTTGGGATGGCCACCTAGGCTAGGAAGAGGTCCATAGATTACCACAGAGAGGGTTTTGCTCTCTTCTTTCTCTTTTCTCTTCTTAATCAAAATTGGTTGTGGTTAGAGAAACTAAAACAGAGAGCATTTTATTAAAGAATTAGATATGATAACATTGAGGTTATCATGGAAGATTAGAAACATAATACAGTTCTTAAGAAGACCAATCGTTAAACTATGCAACACACCACATACTTTTCTAAATAGGTAATGCTCCTGTGCTGTAATTTTGAGTTCAGTTTCCCAAATACACCACATATTACTATCTGGAATAGCTTCGAGATTTCAATACTTCCTTCTACATCAATGAAGACGAGTCCGTTGAAAAATCTTATGGAATACAAACTTTGTCATCCTTTCTGCATTATCACATTTCACAAAACTTCTGGTATAACCTAAGGTAATTTGAGTGGGGTTTTGTTGGTGAGATTTTGTTAATTGAAAAAAAAAAAAGACTGTTAAAGATAAAAAGATGCATACTTTCCAATTTTAAAACTTTTAGTACACTTTGTATCTTCAGTGTTGAGGCTGCAGAAATTTTTTCTTTGCTATTGCCAAATTAACTTCTTTTTGAAGAAATGTTATTGCGAAGGTTAAATTAGTGATTAAAATTTTGCCTCATTTCTGACCGGGAGATATTTGATTCCAGACAGTTGGTTAGGATCTAGTATATTTTATTTGTTTTACTCAGAAATATATGCCAGGCCCAGGAAGTAAGTAATCTTTGTTCCTAAGGGCTTCCAAAAGTGTAATTTCTGGAGCCCTTTCAAAGGCATCAATTATTTAATTATAAAAACATAATATATAAATATATATATAAAAAGTACAAAAAGAGCATTCTCAGTCCTGGACAATTTTCTCCTAAGCTTCTCTAGATAAGGTGAAATCATAGTTATTATTTCTAGGCTAAGCACAGCCCAGGGCATTTCCCAAGAAGTAAATAAATTTGGGACATCCAGTCATCCAGTGGTTTTCAGATTTATTTCTTTCTTGTCTTTATTTCTCTTGCAGAATGTTAAAGCCTAAGAAACATATCTTTCTCGAAGCAGACTCTTTATTCAACAAGTATGTATTGCACCCTTCCTTCTTGGGTATTTGATAATCGATAATAATAATAGTAATAATCTACTTCAAAAAGGTGGTGATACAACGGTATAGTAAGAAAATTAATTATGAAGCAGAGTGAAAGTGTCATAATGGAGGTATGGGCACAGTGTTATAGGAGCCCAGAAGAGGTTCTTAATAATTCTGCCTGGTTGTCACATCTATAAGTATACACATGGATTCTCACATTTGTCCTAGAATAACTCATCCTTTCCATCACCAAGGTACATAGTGACTGAGCAATTCTTCAACTCACATATCTGACACTGGATTCTTTCTGGTGACCTTACACTGATGAACAATAAAGATTTTTCTTTTATCAGGGGAAGACTATGCATCAGATCACTGACAGCCTCTCATCAATAAAACCCGGTGTCATCAATGCCATGCATTCATCAATGCTTAGATGTAACTCAAGAGAACACATGTTAAGAAAATTCTATTTCCCTGATGGCCATTTGATTTGTTGTCCATATATTATGTTCAAATGATTACAATTAGATCCAGGAAACTTTGATCTTTGCTCAAGGCTATAAATTATTGAGAACAGGGATTAAACCTGGGTTTGTCAACAAGTGTCGTTTTAATTTTTTTTAACAACAAAAACAATAAAACATCTTTGCCAACTGAAGCATTCTGGCTCAAACTTAAGAAAAGCAGCTTTATCAATTTTACCTCAGAGGATGAGTTGCTGTGGTTAAAGTGCCATGATAAACAGTGCCATGGCAACTAAATGTACAGTTCTTTGTACACACAGCTAAATCATTCATGCTTCACTCAGAAACCTGAAGAAGTCATAAAAGTATAATTTTTATCTCTTATATCCTTGACAACATTTGTTAGAATATGACTAACATGTCACGGTAGCATTGGTTGTGATTTAAGAACAGAGAGATGCTAGCACGAGACAGTACTTTGTGCTGCTCCCCTAAGTGTATCCTACTAAAGGTAATGTCTTTTCCTATTAATTCTGGATGGAGGTGAACATTCCCTTGGCTCTGGTCTCAAAGGCCTTTGTCAGACGCTACCTGGGTGAGATGGAGCTGAGAATGACCCAGAAAAATGTGCTGGGTTACCACCACAGTCCCACCACGCTAAGTAGGAATTCATTAATTCATTGGCTAATCTATTGGGAAACCACGAATATGCCTGAGATGAAACTTTCTTTTGCACTGACTACAAAGAGAGAGTTCACTGAACAAATTGATGGTGTACGTATCATTGTATACTACATGCCTTTCTTGAATAATGTTAAGAAAAAAGGATTTCAAATCCTTTGAAACATAAATGTAAAAGACAAACAAAAATGCTCTTTTTACATGAAAGCTAAATATGGTAATGAGAAAACAGAAACAATGCTTTTAAGACTTAATTAATAAATGGCTTTCTAAAACCATTCTGATTAGCAGCACTGGAATGCTTTGTTTGAGTTAGCCACAGGACTTTCACATATGCTACTCCCTCTACCTGGCTCCCTGCCCCTTATTTCTCCATCATAGGTGAATTGTACACATTTTTTAATCATCTACTAATTGTGGGGATTATTTGGTTAATATATTTCTCCCCCAATAAAGTAGACACTCACTCTTGTATTTGTTCATTGTTGCCTACTTAACACTGTTGCCTGGCTCATAGACATCAATCAAAAATTACTTTAAAAATAATTGAATTCACACACATGCATATATACACACACCTGAGGGCACCTGAAAAAGCTAATAGAAAAAATAGAATTAAAAGATAACATGAATCTTTCCATGAACTTTTTGAAGACCCCTAGTGTGTAGGTGAGTGTGTAAGTGTGTATTTGTGGTCTCCTTCTCTGGGGAGTATCTCTTGGGTAATTAATTCCATTTAGTAATTTAGCACCATTTACATTCTATATTTCATAGAATGAATAGAATATGAAATAAATTTCACAATTAGTCCTTTTGGTTTTAAGTTATGGAAACCTATTCATGGCTATCTCACAAGACCCAAGGGCAGGGATCCAGCTGAGTGATGGGGTGAACAGGAACCACTTATCCAAAAACTGTAGAGAAACCAGAAGTTGCTCTTCATATCTAAATTCTGCCTCTCTGTGTATATTTGCTTTATTCTTTTCTCTCTCTCTGTAAAATGGTTTTTCTATTTTTAAAAACACATATCTGGGCTGGTTCCAACTCTTGGCTATTGTAAAGAGTGCTGCAATGAACTCCCAGCCCAAATGTCCATCATCAGATGAGTGGATACGGAAAATGTGGTACATCTACACAATGGAATACTACTCAGCTATAAAAACGAATGAAATACTGCCATTTGCAACAACATGGATGGACCTTGAGAGAATTATATTAAGTGAAACGAGTCAGGCACAGAAAGAGAAATACCACATGTTCTCACTTATTGGTGGGAGCTAAAAATAAATAATTAAATTCATACACACACACACAAAAAAAAAATAAAACCGGGGGTGGGGGGGGAGAAGACATAACAACTACAATTCCTTGAAGTTGATACGACAAGCAAACAGAAAGGACATTGTTGGGTGGGAGGGAGGAGAGGGAGGAGGGAGGGAGGTTTTGGTAATGGGCCACAATAATCAACCACATTGTATATCAACAAAATAAAATTAAGGAAAAAAAAAAAAAACCCACATCTCAATACCTGTGTGCAATATGTGGTACTCAAATCAAGATAATTACTATATTTATCATTACACAATTTAATCATTTTTTGTGGCCCTTTGCCAATGGATATTCAATGCTTTACCCCACAGATACGTACAGTTGATTATATTTCAATTAAAAATAAAAAAATAAAATAAAAAGAACACTGAAAAATAAATAAATGAATAAATTTTTTTTTAGAAAACAACTTCCTAGCATAGTTCCTGGAACATACTATTACACTAACAGTAAATGTTAGATATCATTACTAACAATGTTTTTATTATTATTTTTATTATTCCAACATATTAAGAGTGTTTATCTTTGAGAGGGTGGGATTATAGATTGTGTCCTTTATGAATTGCTCCAGAATCATAACATCATTGCTTAATAACAGGTAAAATTTAAAATAAAAATTAAATAAATCTGTTTAAATAAGCTGACCAGGCATAACTGCCTGAGTATAAAAAGACAAAAACAAGAAAACCCCAATTTTTTTTTTAAAAAGGCTTATTTTATTTTATATGAGGGTACTTCAAAAAAAAAAAAAAAAAAAAAAAGGTAAAACCACATATCAGAAAATAGCTCCTGCCAGCAGCTTATGAGTTTGCATCATTTTCATTTAAGAGCTCAGAGTTTCAACGGGTGAAACTTTCCCAGTTCCAACTCTAAAATCCCAACTCAGATTAACTCATCTTGTGTCAGGAACCAATCTCTGTCTTTATCTCCACAGAAGAGGCGTGGACATTTTGGGAAAATGTGGGTGCTTCTACTGTAACCACTTGAAAGGAGGAGGAGGAAATAAAAACCAGTTCCCAGAGATATGAGTATGCTCTGCAGAGGGATTTATGAAGAATAAACCTGGTGATTTTTGCCTGCCACTTGCATTGATACACTTTCAATCATCTCTTATTATAGGCTAATAAGACTTCGTTAGGGGGAAAATAGTTGCATCTCAATATGAGTAATCTCTGCATTTCAGTGAGGAAAAATAATGGATGCAAGAGAAATAGAAATTTAACATTCGGGAAGCAGCTGCATGACCTAATTCTTTCTTCTCTATACTTTAAAACTATTTTTTTCCTATGCACAATTACATAATGAGATGGAATGTGAGAAGATTTTCTAATTATTCCCTTTATGACAACGTTAAGTCTATAATAAATTTAAGATGGGAACAGGGCTGGTGAAATCCTGGGCACTTGGGCATAATATTAACTAATCTATTTAGAATCTGGCGATAAAGGCAGGCTGCCATTTTACAAAGGGGTTATAATGGAGACATTTTACAAATTAGGAGGGGCATGGCCAGAAAAAGCTGCTCCTCTGTCCTTGCAAATCAGATGTGAGGATCATCACAGAGATAACTATCTTAGCCTTGCAATGATAAACAAGGCACCCTGTAATCATTCTATCACTGATTAACTTTCACTGATATTGATTTTAGAAGACATTTTTCATACAGAAACTAGAAGTCACTTTCAAAGAGAATACGATCTCTTGAAGAAATGACATTCTTGATTAAAGAATTTTAAAAGAATATTACAAGCAAGGGCATTGTTCTTACTGGTAAATGATATGACAATTATAAAAATACAGAATTGTATAGTTTGAAGACACCTTAGATAAATCAAGATCAAGCCTTTATTTTATAGACATCAAACCTAAAGTTTAATGATAAGGAAATATTTGTCTAAGAGTCCAGTACATTCCAGGGGAAATCATATAAAAAAATTAAACTGTCTCAATATCATTAATAATAGCTAGTCTTGTGATAAGACCAGGTAGGTTTAGCTCAATATATTTAAAATCAAATAGAAGAAAAAAACACCATATGTTTCCATTCAAATAATCAAAATAAAATTTACTTAGGTTTTTTTCACATGAGTTTATATATTCTTGAAAGTATTACTGACCTTACAAGTTATATGAGAAACATAACAGATTTTTACTAAAATTTTCTGATTTTTAAAATTAGACCAGGTCAATGTATATTTTAGGGAAGGAGTCAGCAAACGATGGCCTGTGCCTATTTTTGTAGATAAAGTTTTATTGGAACACAGCCATGCCCATTCTTTTGCACTCAGCATTGCCTGTGGTTGCTTTTATGCTAAAAGGCAGAGTTGAGTAGTTGCACTGAAACTGTATATCCCACAAGCCTAAAATATGTACTATCTGGTCCTTTAGAAAAGTTTGTAGAGCTCTGTCTTAAAGCATGTTTCCAAATGGCTATCATGTATTATTTATGTTTACTTCATAAATACGAATATCAATTAATGCACCTCAATTATTCTAAAATTCTTTTACAATCAAATGTTAGATTACATGTGACATGAGTATTGGGTAACAAAATAGTCAAGCTTTTCTAATAAAACACTAGATTTCAATCTCCTACATACTTTTAAATTTTGATTTACTTTTGAAAAAGACATGTAGCTTGAATAATGAATACTAAAGTAGTCATATTTAGATAAAGTCAGAAATCTTGTTATTATATATGATTAAATATCATTATAATATTCCTCTAAATTTCATTACAATATTTCTCATATAAAGAAAACAAAACCTGTGGGCAGCACTTGGAATATATAAGCAATGGGAACTGACATAAAATATGGAATGTTCAGACAATAACTGCACATCTGAAGCATTAACAATAATAACAGAAATAGTTTAGAAGTCATTTTCTCCCCAAAATGCTTTAGGTCGCATCACACTTCTAAAGAAATACAAAGTGAAGGTAAGAAATCTATGGGCCACACATTTACCTAGTTGAGAAACAACAGAATAAGATCCTTTGTTATCCAAAGGATACAGGTATGAAAATTAATGACTTACACCCCAATCCTTCAATACTCTTATTGATCTCTTAGTATGTATGAAGATCCACCTGACCATTGGGGCTACACAAACGATAAAATATTTCCTCTGCTTTTGAAGCATTGACAATTGCATGTACTTTACCTTCCCTAAAAACTTCTGAGACTTTAACCAGTACAGGTTTTTCAGTTCGCAGTAGCTGCAGCTCAGATGTGATGCATGTGGAATTCTTCTCTAATGAATTCATGTTTGCAGGTTGCCAATATTTTCTAGTAAACCAGGTGTTTGTTTTATTGCCAAATTATTTCCTGGCATCAAAATATGTAAAATTTTAACATCTTGAAGAATTAAAAATATTGATAGCCCCATATATTGAAGAGTTTGGAATAATGTGGAAATCTGCTTTCTCTGAAACTTTACTGTGAAGAAACAACAGAGCAGAGGAGTTGCTGTATTTCCAAAACCATCAAATGGCACATCAAGATCTTGTTAAGACTATTTTCACCAAAGAAACAGATTCTATGTGCATACCATAGCAAATAACTACAATCCGTCTTTAAATCGTAGGATACTAGATCTAGATGGGATCTTATGAATCATTTTATAAACTAAGAAACATAAGTAAAATGAGGTGAGGACAGAGCCAGAGCCAATTAGATATTTGGGGAAGAATATGAGGCAATATACCCCTTGGCCATGCCTCAGATTCAAGAGTTCATCAAATTTAGACTTGATATCATTCATAAATGAGTTTATGTGCTCACTCATAAAGCTATTGAGAGAACTAAAAATAAAAGATACTCATATTTTTATATGTGTGTTCAATTACAAACCCATACCAGGTGAGTATGGGTAATTGATATTTTTAGCAAATCTCACAATTTTCTTGTGAATAGTACAATATATGTCATTTTTATGGTAAAGGAGTTACTACATTACACAGGATCATTAAAAATATAACTTGCAATACTGATTTAACATGTCATTCTAAGAAAATATTCTCAAAAAGTTGTCTTGGGTTATTTAAGGGTTAAGAGGCCACAGGGTAAGTGACATGCTAATGTGACATGTCTGTGAAGAAATGGGGATGGAACTGAAGACCCAGAGCCAAATCCAATCTAGCATGTGGTCCCTGCATTTATGCATATTGGTCTTAGGACACCAATGAAACCATATTCTAGTTGAAGTAAGAACTTTTCTTATATGTCTATACCTACCCATCCCTCAGTACAATATTCTGCACACAGCAGGTGTATATTATCAGCACCGCACTCTCCCGAGTGAGCCACGGGCCGGCCCCACAGCAGGTGTATATTAAATGTGTGCTTTGTTCATTCACCCTATACCTTAATTCCCCAATTATTTATAATGAGAGCAAACAACAACAACAACAAAAAAAAAATCACTTAAATTCAGAGGAAAAAATGAATTGTCATAATTAAAGTATCCAAACCACAGAGAGGTGATCCACAGTTTAGGTTTTGATAAATGAGAAAAACAAGAATATATTTAGGTTTGTGCTATAAATTACCACAAGTGGAGAAGTATTATTACGAGCTTAACTCAAGTCAACCCAGGCCTAAAACCTCACTTTAAATTCAGGTCTGGCAGAACCAACTATCAAAAACAAAGAAAGCACCCCCCCCCAACCTACTTTCTATCATAAGCATAAATAATATAAGTATGAGACCTTTCTTTTGTTCATTTGGATAATTAATTTTCAAAATCGTATTGATAGTATAGATCTGTTCTTATTCTCAAAGATTAAAAAATGCAAAAAATTACTCACACAGATATAAAACATGTATCATATAAAATATCCAATTATACAAATTCATAATATTTATAGACATTTATACATCTATTCAACATATATGTGTACATATATACATCTATGTCCATATGTTTATACATATACATGTACATATGAGGGTACTTCAAAAAGTTCATGGAAAGATTCATATATATGCATATACATATATATGGAATATATCGTCTTAAACTACTAGGCAATAATGCAACCTAAATTTGATTTTTAATATTAATTTGTATTTTGGAGCCTGTCTTTTCCTTCATTGTTACATACCAATATTTATTAGTGGTAAACACTTGAAATACGTTTAAAGAAAAAAAAACTTGATTGAACCTGTTAAGACAAATTTTAAATTATTAACATATGTTCTTAACACCCACTATAAACAAAACAGTTCAAGTTGTTAGGAGTAATGATAGCCATTTTTCACTTCAATAATCATGACGTCTGGTGATTATCCTATAATGTAAGATTATTATTTCTTTTTAAAGAAGATTCAAGCCAAGAAGAGTTCCAGCAATATAAGAAACAGCCCCTTCTAAACTTATAGCTGTAACAACAGCAATGTCATTTAATAGAAAACCCAAGTTTAGAGAGACTGATATAAGGCACTGATGATAATATTTCAAAGGAAATTTTCTACTGATCTGGGATGAGAAACTTTTTGTTTTTTTCTCCCAGACATTTTTATTTGTCTTCTTGAAATCAACTTTCCTAGGCCACTAACTACACTCTTTCTGAAGGTTTCTTCACTTATCTGTTTTGTCTGTATTGTCTACTTTAGTAAACTGATAATATCAAAAATATTGAAGTACTGTAAAATCTTTTAAAAAAATAATATCAACTTTTTAAAAAAATGGCTAGTCGAGTGGTAAAAGGAGATAGTTTAACACATTTAAAGTCAAATATAAGAACTATGTTGGGGAGAATTAAATAGGAATTTCAGTGGTTTTCAAAGGCAAATGGGGACTTATTAAAGCAAATGGGCCATAGCCCAACCTGGTTAAATGTCAATAGTATAAAATAAAAAGTAAACTTCCCACCATTCACTGATAATATTTAATGTTAACAAAGATTTGAAATTAACTATCAGGAACTTGAAAAGAACAACCTTTGACATACTCAAGTTGAACTTAATATTCAGTATTTACTTTATGTTTCCCTTAAACAATGCTTTTTTTCCCTCCACATGGCTTATTTTCTACCATAAGATGTGAAAGAAAGGAACGTGCTTTAAACTTTTTTACTGTGTGTAACACTTTACAATGTAGCTTTTATATAGCTGGTATTCAATAATTGTTTGCTAATGAGAAAAAATGAGTAAGACTGTCTACACTATTATATTTTGTATATACTAAATCATAATATCTAAAAATAAGAAATAATATACCAACAAATATTAATATCTGTCAATAGAATATAATAATCAAGTTTTGTGCTTACTCTTTTACTTCAATTGGTTTTCCGAGGAACACAATACATGTAATCACTGTATGGGAGGTTACAGTGGGAAATTGCAGTTTCACTGGTAACTTTAGTTGCACTATGTACAATGTACTTGATCTAAATACCTTTAAAAAGGTAATAGCTGATCTTATTAATACATGCAATCACTGACTTATGTCTTACATGTTAATAGATACTAATTAGAGATTTACAAAAATTATACACACTATTTGACTGTTTGATAAATGGATGAATGAATAAATGAATAAATGACCACAAAAGCATCTACCCAAGATTGAGGAGACAGTTTCCCAGTTTCCTAGAACCAGTAACTGGTACCAATTGTGAAAAACTGATTGCCATGGAGCTGACATCTGAAGTGTTTGAGATTCAAATTTACATTACTGAATGTCTGGGAAATCCAAAGATAAGATATCAACATAAAAAATGTTTTCAACTTCTGGTCACAATAGATGGTCCCCCAGAGTCACTCTCGCCCACAAATCAACCAATTTACAACTATTAAAAAGCACTGACAACCAAGCTGGGGCCAGTAGAGATCAGGGGAAAAGGAGGAGAGACCTATGGAGTACATGAAGGCAGGAGAAGTCACGATGAGAGAAAGAAAAAACCACTCTAACCCTTTCAAGTCCCAGCCACTTCAAGGCTGGAGCTGGTGAGCACATGCAGCAGGAGGTGGCAAAAGCCACTGCTGTGCCCTTCAGATGAAGTTGCTTGGAGGCGGCAAGGGAGAACAGGGCCTTGGTGGCCCCCAGGCCAGCAGGACCACTAACAGGGTTCCCATGGATTCACATAGGAGCGAGGGGCCACAACAACTGAAAAAAGAAGCTGCTCAGAGGCCAGTGAGTCATCGCAAGGGATGATCCCAAAAAAGGGAAAAGAAACAGTACACAGAGGACTTTGAATCTAATGATTTATTTTCTTTCTATTTAACGCAAATATAGTAAAATGTTAAAATTTTATAAAGCTGCAAGAATGGTGTATACACAAATGTTCATAGTATGTCAGCTTTTTTTCCAAACTGTGGGATGATACCCAAACTGTGGGTCTGAAATCACTTTAAAAGATTGTGACCAATATTTTTTTTAAAATACAATAAATTACAACAAAATAGGGACTATCAGCATAAATCACAGTACATCTATGCAGTGTTTTGTAAATCATTTGCTTCAGTTGCTTATATATTTATGGGCTCTCCTGAATGTGATGTAGAATATTTTTTCTTACTCTAGGTTTTGGGTAAAACTGTTTTTAAAACACTGCATTATATTATTCTCTACTATTTTGTAGTTTAAAATATTTTATATCTTTAAAATTAAAAAGATGATTAATTAAAAATATTAGACATCATTACATTAGTTTTCTAGACAACTGTAACAAAGAAACCATAAAAACAAAAAAATTTAGGTCTCTATAATCACAATATTCAAAATATATTTTAAAAAATATTGATGTCTCAAAAGAACGGAACATTCAGTGAACATGGAATTTGAACTCAGAGTCTTTGAGTTAAAATTTGATGTTTATTTCTTTGAGTCAAGTTACTTTTTAAAATATCAAAGTTTGTATCAAGCAGAGTCCTATGGGTTAAAGCAAAATATCAAAGATTTTTTCTGAGCAAATCTTAAATCCCATTCAAATATATTTATTTTGCACTATTTTAGTTAAGGCTTAATACATACCCTGTTTTTCAAACTAGTCATCATTTAGCTTTGTTGGAGATATAACTCTGGAAATGTAATGAGAAATCTTGATATGATGAGTAACCATCAGAAACTGGATTCACAGAATAAATGAGAAAAGAGCCCACTCAATTTTGACCCTGTACATAATTTTTTTCTTATTTTTTCCACACAACGGGGTTCAAAACTTCCACAATAGACGATATGTGTGGCCTCTTATACACACAAGTTATGTAGCCCATATACGAAGCATTTATATAGGATATTATGTTCAGTTCCAATAAACTGAATGGAAAGTGGGGAGGGGAATTGTAGAAAATAGTTCCAAAATGCAGCCCTTATCCTGTGGAAACCTTTCAGAAAACGTATTTATGATTTCAAAACTTCATACACTTTATGTCTCTTTAATGCAGGAAGTATTTACAAAAAACAGTTCACACATTTCCATTTGAAATTTTATTAGTGTAATTGATAGCAGTTGTAAATTATTGAAATTTGGAGGTATTGAATGAACTCAAGAAAGCTACAGGCTGTAGTGGCTTTAATTAGCATATCCTTCAAATCTAAAATTATCTATTCTAATAAGCTACATAATGCACAGAAACACAATTTAAAAATGCTTTTGTAGCAACAAAATGCATTCATACCTGAATTTATGCCTTTTGCACTCAAAAAAGATGCAGATGGGCCATAATTCATGGGGTCTATATATCTTCCAAGTTTATTTGTTTGTTTGCTTTATTTCATGTCTGCTTCCAAAAAAGATTTTGAGATACCTTATATAATAAAAGACCTATGCAACAGCTTGTTAAAATGAAGATAAATTTTCAAAAGCATCATAGTAAGAAGTAGAAGAAATGGTTATTGGGGTTGGGGTGAAGCACATATAATTATACAAGAAATACTAGCTAAGAATAGTTACTGTAATTATATACTAAATTTAGTCTGTACTTCCTGGAAGCCAAGACAATTTTTTTAAAATTAGGATTAGTTATATAGCTCTAGTTGCATAATTCATCAGGGTATACAAATCCAAGTACTAAATCTAAGGGGTCATAGATTGAAACACACACAGATTTTTCCATAAGGACCACTCAACAACATAATGGATCACATATTGAATATTCAGTAGAGTTTTAGAGAAGTCATGGAAACGTTCTTCAGTTGACCATTTTACATATCAAACATTGATAAAAAACTAAAGGGGATAGTGTTTGTTGTAGATGAACAAGCTGTATATTATAGATCTACAATAATCCTATCAGCAATAATTTATAAATTTGGCAACTAATCTACTTGAGAAAAAATTGAAACAACCTGGATAAACCAAAGGGGTTGTATTACATGGGGAAATGAATACTTCAGATTAGGATAATGGCTTCATTACTTATGGTGGTAGACCAAATAATGACCCCCAAAGATATCCAGATCTTACTAGTGGAACGTGTGTCACTTCACACACTTTTTAGATGTGATTAAGTTAAGGATTCTGAGATGGGCAGATTATCCTGAATTATACAGGTGGGCCATAAATTTAATCACAGATCTCCTTATAAGAGGGAGGCAGAGAGAGATTACACTACAGAGAAAGAAGGCAATATGACAACTGAAGTAAGATGCTATCTTGAAGATGGAAGATGTGGCTAAGGAATTCAGCTCTAGAATCTGGAAAAGGCAAGGAAACTCAATTTCCCTAGAATTTTCAGAGGGAGCACAGCCCTGCTGACACCTGATTTTGGTTCAGTAAAACTGATTTTGGACTGTGGACCTCCAGAAATAAAAGAGAATAAATATGTTTTGTTTTAAGCCACCACGTTTGTGGTAATTTGTTACAGTAGCCATAGGAAACGAATCCATCTAGGATTACATGAAAAATATTATTTTACAACAAGTAAAATATTTTAAAGTATCATGTGTCATAGAATACTTATCCAGTATGGAAGGAAGTCAATTGCTGGGTGCTTGGGGGAGGGGAAAAACCTTCAAGGTTAATCAGCATTTTGGTATCTAATATTAACATCCTAAGACAATCATTCAGGGCTAGTTATAAATTCTTTTGGCTTTTCTTATTACATTTTAGATAATATTTGCAGTATTCTCTTATGGAAGAATTTTAGATAACACTTTCAGTATTCTCTTGCAGTATTCTTTGGGAAATTAAGTAAATGGTTGACTCTAGAATCTAAGACCCAGTTGGAAAATAGGGTCTCTTTCTCCACTCTGGGTAGAAGGATTAGATCTTATTTGTAATTTACATATCTGTGGTTTGCAGTGTAGCTGAACCAGCAGCAGATGACACCATTCTTATTTGAGAGCTGACTTCTTTCTTTCAAACCTCAATGTTGTGAGTGGTAAAAGAGGCGAGAAACAGTGGTTCTTCAACTGAAAATATAATATTAGTGGGGATCTAGGGGATAAAGTGGTGTATTCTTCCTTAAATAACTGATGCAAACAACTTTAGGAACTTCAAAGAAACAAGCCCATATTTAATGCATAGCCATAGAGAATCCTAGCTTGTTTTTCAAAAGGCTGGAGCAAGGCTGTCCATTGTAGACACGTGAGCTTTCATTTTAGAAAAAGAAAATAATCATAGAGCCAAAAGGATGAATCCAGAAAGTCTGATGCATCAAGCCTCTAGGGAAAGTTTCTTTCGTTGCTGGCTTTGAAGCACAGGAACACAAACTGCTCAGTCAGGTTTCCTGGTGGCTGAGTAGGATGTTGGCTGCTTGCTAATGCATGATAACTAACAGCTCCTGACCCAAATGAACTGCCAGAGAGTTGTTGACTCACCAGATTGCTGTCATTAGGGACCTCACTTCCTCTGTGTTCCCAGAGGACTCTACCTCCAGCAATGCACATTTCTTATATGGCACTGAAGTTATTTATCTGTCTCCTTCAGATGCATCTTGTCATACTTATTTCTGTAGCTCTAGCATCAACATAGAGCCTATTATTTAGAATAATCTTAATAAATGTTTGCTCTATGAATGAATGAAAGGAAGTTGAATAAACCTTCATAAGAATTCTTAAGCAATCATTATCCACAACCACCACATCCTGGGAACCTATAGGCTAGTGATGGATTTTCCAATGCAGGGATCAGGCTGTCACCACCTGAACCCACTGATCAATCTTGGCATCACTAAAAGAATGATATTCAGACATTAGGGAGTTACTTCTTCGTGCTCCTATATACTGTTTGGCAATTCTCCGACTTTGTTGAGATTGCTTTGACTCAAAGTTCTAGAGACAGGGACTTGTTCCTACTGTTGTTTTAGGAGAATATAACATAGTGCCTGATACATAGATAATTGATTGTGATTATCTAGTTAATATATAAGCATAAAGTACAGACTTGTAAAGGGAGAGACTGATAATAGAGAAAACAGAAAAGAATTCCTTATAAGAATTCGGGTAAAAGTGACAAAAGCAATGTGTCCATTACCCTTTCAAATGATTTTCCAGCTAAGTTTGGGCTTTGCCACCCTCAGTGGAGTTCCCCAGATGCTATGGGTTAAATGTGTCCCCCAGAAGTTTATATATTGGAAACTTGATCCCCACTATAACAGTGTTAAGAGGATGGGAAATCCAATTATGGTATTTGAAAGGTGAAGCCTATAAGAGTGATAGGATATGAGGACTGTGCCCTGGTGAATGTATTAATTCATTCACAGAGTACTGGGTTGACAGTTTAATGGGTGGTCATGGGTGTGGTTCTGATGGCTTTATAAGGAGAGCAAGTGAGCAGGTGAGCTCTCACTGTTGCTCAGCCAGTCATTCTTGCCATGTGATACCCTGATCGCCACAGGACTCTGTAGAGTTCTCACCAAGAACAAGGCCCTCACTAGATGTGCTCCCTGGACCTTGGACTTCCCAGCCTCCAAACTGTAGGAAACAAATTTCATTTCTTTATAAATCACCCAGTTTCAGGTATTCTGTTATAAGCAAGAGAAACAGACTAATACACCCACGTTGTTTTCTGTGGCAAGTTTAGTGCATACCTGTCAAGGGCTCTGGGGTGGTCTTTCCTCTTATACATTCACTTCTATTTGCCTGGCTTCCCCGAGGAATCCCTCTGTGATCCTCCAGTTGTGGCCATTCATCCCGGTCCCTCCATATCAGGGCACTGATGGGCTTCTAGTGACCCTGAATTAGCATGACATCACATTATGCCACTAACATTCATAGCTATACTAGAGTATAGAAATAAAACAGAAAACTTGAAGACTCTTTGATCGTCCTGGATGATCTCTGCAATCAATAAGCCCCACTCGCTGGAGGGTCCCTTTAATATCCATCCATTTAAGGCACATCATTCATTGCCCACAGTCTACCAGTAAGGCCAACTGTACAAATGAGATGTGGGAACAACATGTTTTACAAACATGATTCCTAGGCTGCGACCCCAACCTCTACTTAAAAAACTCTCTCAGAACCTCCCTTCTCATGCTTCCAGCTCCAAACAGTGCTTTGACTATGAGGGAGAAACAAAAATAGATAACATGCTATTTTTATATGATTAAAATGCTATGTTTACTTAACACCTTGGGTATATACTATTTATGTTTATTCATTTGTTTTCCTCAGCTTATTTTGGATTGAAAGACTTTCTGGTTCTTAAGATTCATAAGTAGACCATATTTTTGGTGAAAATAGTGTTCTGTTAAACCACAGATAGTAATTTCTTGAAAATGTCATAATATCAAGCAAGGCCATACTGCGTTTTCTACTCTGGCAGGAGAATTAGATTTACGTTTACATTGCTTTTCCTATTTTTCCATTGTGCAGATACTCACATCTAGAAAAGCTACATAATATGTAGTTTTGGTATACACACCTATATTTTGCATCATTCATTAAGAAAATGAACCATACCATAAGGTCTTAGTCTTTAGATGTTCAGAGGTAGTGATTAACTTCACAGAGCACTTTTGGGTACATGTGTATACATATATGCATGTACTGGAGTGTGAAAACTCCAACAAGTATTTTAAATTCTGAGACCTTTGAAAATGATATTATTGTGCAGAATATTCTTGAGAAAATATTTCCTTTGTTGCCTAAAAAAATTATATTGGCTTAAATAACAGACATAATCTATTCTGTTTTTTTTTTCTTCTTGCTCAGAATAACCATTTTTGCTGTGCAGACATCATTCTTTGCTCAGAAGAATATCAGACATATGCTCAGGCAGCTTTCAAAGGAAATGATGCATTTTTTGTTCCTTTCCTAGTTGCATGGAGAAACGTTACCACACACTAATATTAACTACATGTGTAAATAAGAGGAGAAGGTCTTTTTTGTGTGTGTTGGACTTTTTTACTAAAGAAAGAGAACGGAGAATGTGACCGAATGCCTCTATTTGAATCCAGTCAGTTAACATTTTCTATTCAGAATCCACAGAAGAATGTTAATGAATTAAAGAGTTTATAGCATTTCATTCAGTTCTTTAAGCCCTAAGTAATATAAAACAAAAATCACTTTAGAGCAGAGACTTTTTTAATTGTTAAAACTACTTTTCAAAATCTTGAAATCTTTCATCCTTATTACCACTTCATTGGGTTACAGAAGCAACAAAAGAAGCTATCCCAATAAATATGTGTACAAATCAGAGTGTCAACTGGGACATAGATATTACCTTAAATATCTGGCAATTTGCCTAAGAACTGGAAGTTAGAGCAAATAAAGCAAGTAGACCACTGGTGCTGTGTATGTGCATTTGTCAGCTGATGTAATTATTCCAGGTGAGTTAAATAATCTCTCAGAAGATCCTCAGTCCTAATTTTGAGTACAGCAGATGACAAATAAGTGTTCAATAACACAGTAACATAATACTTTTAAAATGAGCCTCATATTTCTGATGTGCTAAACAAATCTTTGGAGGTAAATTAGCAGCATGACTAGTTTAACCATTGCTGTCAGTCACCTTCAGATAAGTATCAACAGCTTCCTGATACATTTTGTATTTCCTTGCATTGCGTGATTTTTTTTGTATATTAAAAAAAATGAAAGAAAAAAATCAGCCTCTCCCATCTGTACTGCCACAACTAAAGTTTCACTGACCCAAGCTCATTATCCCTTTCAGCTCTATCATTTATAGCCAATTTTTGTTGTTGCTGTTGTTGAATGTATAACCTTTCATTGCCCTCCTAGCCAGATAGTTCAGGGTAAGAGTCTTTTTTTTAAGACTGAAGACATTATTAATCCCCAGAGAATAGGTACTGAATTTTAAAGATGGAATCTGAGAAGGAGTCCAATAGCAATACATAAGACATGCTGAGAAACTGAAGCACTCAGAAGAAAAGCAAGCAGCTGGAGTCAAATACTTGGCCTAATCTATCCAACAGAGTAGTCACCAGCCACATGTAACCGTTGAGCACTTGAAATGTGGCTGGATTTTGAAGATTTAATAGAAAATACATATCATCAATACATTTTTCTATTGATTACATGTTGAAATGACATCTATTGATTACATGTTGAAATATATTATTAAAATTAATTTCATCTGTTTCTTAGTACTTTATTTTTAATGTGACTACTATAATATGTAAAATAACATCTTGTGGCTGACATTATATTTCTATTCGATAGTACTGATTTATAAGATCCACTGGAGGAAGAATGAGTAAAAGGAATGTTAAGCCAATTAGCCAGCGCTTTACAATAGAGTCAAATTAACAGGACTTTGTGGTGAATGTAAAAGCAAGAAAATTATGAATGTACATTCCCTGAGGGCAGGAACCTTATGAGATTTATTCATCTGTGTATTCTTAGTACCTAGCACAGTTTCTGGCACATACTAAGTGTTCAGTAAATAATTGTTGAATGGTTAGGAGCCAATCGCTCAAATGAGAATTATAAAATAAGCAGACAGAAAGTGTTAGCATGACACCCAAACATTAAAAAAACAATGTGTACATTAGGTCCCTAAATGTTTCTTATTTATAAAGTAATTCTTAAGTAATAATGAAAGATCACTATTGGTAAAGTGCTAAGTCAAATCAGGAAGAAGTCTCAGAAACTAGCTAGGGACTTTCTTACTTAGCACAGGAGTGATAGAGTCTGGGATCCTTGTGCTGGTTCCATTTTAATAAAACTTGCTGCCATATAATGCAGGGATGGAACCAAGTATTGGCCGGGAGATAACTTAGCAAAATCTGGCCATAAGTGAAAAGTGCATATTTCCGTGAGGGATAGTTATCCTTTCTCCAGTGCCCTTTTATTATAGTTCTAATACAGTTGATTTTTTTTTTTAATCTACGAAAAGATTCTAAATCTGACATCCATGGATGGGCCTCAGGGACACATGAATCTTATGAAATTGTGTGCAAAAGTGTATTTTGCAAATATATATTTTCGGGAGAGAACACTGCTATGGCTGCCATCAGTATCTCAAAGGGGCCCATTGCGTTAAAAAATATTACCCAGCCACTGCTCTATTGCAACATTAAATAGGATCAGGTTAACAGTAAAATAGGGACATATTGCCCCAGTTTTCAACATTAGGGAGAGCTATCCTTTGGTTGGGAAACATTTGATCCTTTTCTGTTATTCACACATTACCCAAGAGATTTGATTTCTAGAACTTTTCTTAGAGATTTCAGACAGCCCAGCCAGCATTTTAAAATACTGTAAAGTAGCCTATTGGAGACAAAAATAATTAAACAGTTATAAAAATTCTTGTAATATAAATCAAATTATTGTCTACTGAAAATATAGTATTTATGGAAGCAATTCTGGCCATCATAAAGATTTTAAAACTGAGTCTTGAACAGCTTTTAAATTGTTCCTCTGCTCCCACCTCCAACTATCCCAACCAAGTCAGTATCAGTTTACCTAATGGCATTAAGCTACTTTACTTTCTGAGTTAGTCTCAATCATTTTCAGACTCTGAATGTACTAAATACAGATAAGTCAAATGGCTTGATACAAAGCAAGAATTATACACCTGCCCAGCATTTTCTCCCTTCTTTTCTGATAACAGCTCCCCAAGTTTATTTGGGAAATTACCTCCCTCTCACTAGATAGTCTTGATGTGAAGTCATTCAAGTTCCCACCAGACGCATCCTCTGTCATACTTCAAAAAGAAAGAATGTGTGACTCAAGCTCTGCTAATCAAACCGTCTCTTCAAATTGAACAATTATAAAGAAAGTGTGTCCGAAAAACTGAAAAATGGTGGAATTTTATTCATCTTGGTGGTCAGTCCCTGAAAAGACAAGGAAAATTCTTGGCCCATCTCTGGTTCTTTCTAAAACCAGGTCCTGGGGCTGGTCAGTTAGCTCAGTTGGTTAGAGTGCAGCCTTATAACACCAAGGTCACGGGTTTGGATCCCCATACTAACCAGCTGCCAAAAATTTTTTAAAAAAGAAATTTTTAAATAAAACCATTTGGGAAATGCAAATCAAAACCAGGCTGAGATACCATCTCACTCCAGTTAGGATGGCTAATATCCAAAAGACTGAGAATGATAAATGCTGGCAAGGTCGCGGAGACAAAGGAACCCTCCTACACTGTTGGTGGGACTGCAAAATGGTGCAGCCTTTATGGAAAATGGTTTGGAGGTTCCTCATCTACAGATAGATCTACCATATGACCCAGCTATTCCACTGCTGGGAATATACGCAGAGGAATGGAAATCATCCTGTCGAGGGGATACCTGTATGCCAATGTTTACTGCAGCACTATTTACAATAGCCAGGAGTTGGAACCAGCCCAAATGTCCATCATCAGACGAGTGGATATGGAAAATGTGGTACATCTACACAATGGAATTCTACTCTGCTGTAAAAAAGAATGAAATGCTACCATTCACAGCAACATGGATGGACTTAGAAAAAATTATATTAAGTGAAACAAGTCAGGCACAGAAAGAGAAATACCACATGTTCTCACTTATTTGCGGGAACTAAAAATAAATAAATAAATACACAAACAAACGGGGGGGGGTAGGGAAGAAGACACAACAATCACAAGGGAAAATCCATGTAATTACCATAATGTAATCCAGGGTGAGCAACTATGAGATTTGTATAATATCTCAAATTCGAGGTTGAATAAAAAGTGGAGCAGGGTGATGGTGATGGAAATGAAAATGAAGGACTTGATGGAAGAAGTTACATATAGGAAGATCTATATGTCGTGATGAGTGACTCAATTGGTATGGAGGGAGACTGTGAAACCAATCAAACCACGATTCCAAGGTTATCTGCATAAATTGTGGAAAAGATTCCAAGGTTATCTGCATAAATTGTGGAAAAGGAACAGTACTCTGGTAATTCATAAAAGAAACTATTTTGTTAATTACAATGTGTATGTAATCTCTCTTTTTAAAAAATGTGTTCAGTATTGCTTAACAGCAGCTCACTTCAGACACTAATTAATATATATTCCTCCCTTTGTTTTAAAAAGTTTGGTTTGAGATTATTTTCCTTTCTTTCTTCTGTCCTTCCTTCCTTTCTTTCTTCCTTTTTTTCTTCCTCCTTTCCTTACTTTCATTCTTCTTCCTTCCTTCCTTTCTTTTTTTATAAACTTCCTTTTATGGTGGCAATAGCTATTCTATTTCTGAAACTGAATAAGAATGTTTTTTATAAGTACGTGCACTTAAATAAAGCAATGGGCTTACCTGAGCCCAGCCCTTCAGAGGCCTGGCAGTTTCCACCTTTGCAGTGTTGGAAAGCAGCTGCCAAGCTATAAAGTTCAGGCTATCCTGTTGAAGAGAGAGGCCACATGAAGGGGCCCTGGTGGAAAAGACACCATGTGGAAAGAGGGGCCGTCTTAGAACTTACAACCCAGCCCAGACTCCAGCTGAAGGCAGTTGCATGAATTACCCTAGAGCCCACACCAAGTGGAGTGCAAAAACCACCCACTTAGTGCAGAGAATTGTGAAAATAATAAATTTTTACTGCTTTAGCTACTATGTTTATGCAGCAATAGATAACTAAAACAGAAAGGTTTAGTTTGAGGTGTCTCTGAGACAGTCAAGTGGAGATCTCCAACCACGTGGAGCTCACGGAGAGACTGGAGATACAAACGTTGACGCTATCTACTCATGCATGCTGATTTAAGTCAAGAGCATGCATGAGATTCTCTATGATAAAAATATAAAATGAGATGAGGAAGGAGTCTAGGCCATAGTCTTGACAAACTGTCACATGGTAAGTCTAGTAAGAAAAATATGAGCTGGCAAGGGAGACAAGGAAGAAAAGCCACAAAGGAAATAGAAAAACAGAAAGAGTATGCAATCACTAAGTCCCAGAGAAGTGTCCCATGAAGGAGAGACATGAACTCCTATGATGATTGTTGCCAAGAAGTTGGGTAAAATGACAGAATACAGATTATGCCTGAAAGCAGAGTGAAAAATGCCTTCAGGAGGCTTAATATCATTAACATCATCAGCAGAATTAATTTCTTCAGTGAAGACATATTTGATGTCATTAACCTATCCACGTCAATCCCCTTTTGTTTTCCACTGAGTAAATGCATGTTCATATTTGATCTGGAACATAACCATTTCCAGATAGAAAATGAAGAAGCAGAAAGACTTACAGTTTTACCTTAATTACAGGGGCATGACTCATTGGAAGATTGTCTATATACTGCTAGGCACACTGTAATGCTTTTGCGGGCTACCAAACTGATCTGTGGCGACTGGAAAATTGTAGCACTGTCCTATTTGATATTTAAAGTTGACTACCATGATAGTTAAGATTAATTCATGCCTTCGTGTGCATGTTACATAGGAGGGATGACCTGGTGGCATAACTAGCGTATTTGACTAATGAAGTGGATGTTCTAACATCCCCTTTCTCTATATAATAACATTTTTCTCAGTAAAAATCATATTAAAAATAGTAATAGTCATTATTTACTGGATCTGCTCTGTAGTTTCAAAACAATAAAAAAGAAAAATAAATTTCCATTTTAAAGATATTTTTCAAGTTCAATAACATATTTTATGTATGAAAAATGCACCCTTTCCAAACAAAAACACTACCTCTCTAGTTCACACTCTGTTTTGCTGTTTTAAATTTTAAACACAAACAAAGACTTTAAGGGGTCACATACAATGTCAAAATTGAAGTAACTCATGTTCTGTTTCTTCACCTTTAAAATCATTGTACCATTGTCATTTATGTAAAAACTACTATTTAAATGAACAATTAACTAGTACCACTGGTTGGGATACAATAACTTTTCCCAAAGTCAGCTTGGACAATTCCAAACTATTATAAATTTAGTTTGGAAATAAATGCATGTAGTTGCATCTGTGTGTTCAGGATCAAATGTGCAAATGAGAGGTCTTCTAGTTAACTGCCATGTAGAATTAAATTTTATTCATGGATAAGTTATAAAAGTGTGCTAATTGAAACTCATATGAATATTATTAAAACTCAACAGTAGCCACATTAATTGTTTAGAACTTAGACCAACAAAATATTTTTTAAGGGAGAAATATTTTATCACAAACATTGTTTAGAATTGCTGGTGATAAAAAGCAGATCAAATTTTAGTCAGTTTTCTTACTGTTCCTAAATCATTCTACAGACACCTTATTCCCTTATTGCCTGCCCCCATTACTCCCCACGCCAGGCACCAATGACACTTGATTTAACACTTTTTTTATGCACAGTGTTTCATTTTGACCCTGAAATCCCATCTTGATACGTGAATGAAATTTGACAAGAAATTTTAAATTTTGTAGGTTTACTGCTATGCATAACTTATATTGGAAAACTTTAAAAACTCCTTTGCAATATTTTTTCTTAAATACCCAATTAAGATAAATTGGGGGATAGACATCATGGAAAATTAAGTGGAGAAAGATATTTAGAGATTATCATTTAGCTGTCAGATGAGTTACGGAACTGTGTAAAATAGAGCTGGGTTATAATTATATACTATCTGTCCTCCAAATTCATTTATTTATTCATTTAACAAATTTCTAAATATCCATGCTTTTCTCTGTGCTAGTTATTGGGGAAAATAACAAATACCTGTCAATCAACATTCTGTGTAACTTATCCCTTCAAACAACACTACATATTTAATACATTTTAAGATTGTTTTGGTGGAAGTCTTTGTAATATACTTCTCAGTCCTTATATAGAAAATATAATTCAACTTTTCTCTTGATGTCTCAAAGTCATAATAATGAGCATCCATACTGTATATTATGGTATAATTCTATGCCTTTCAGCTCTTTGCCTTTTTAGCCTCTTCTTCCTTCAAAGGTAGCCCGTCAGCTTTCACATCTCCCACTGTCATTTGCTTGCCTGTTTCCTAACGTTAATGTTGGTTTGAAAATGGCATGTGAGATTCTTGGTTTGAAAGTGGTATGTATGGGAAATCCAGACAAGTAAATTTGTTTAAAATATATATTGGTGAATAATAGTAACAATGAGTGAAACCCTGTCATATAGTAGTATATGACTTATGTAAAGGTAGGTATATGTTAGCAGGTTATAAACTACAAGAAAGAAAAAACTCCAATTCAACTATGTAAACAAATAAGGGGAAGTAATTAACACACATAACTGTAAGTCAAAAGACACTATGACTCCTTCTTTCCTGTCTGTGATCTTTGGCCTTATTCACCTGTCACCTTGCCTCCCAGTTGCAGGATGGCTACCTTATCTCCATGCATCACATTCTTTTGATAACATACAAAAAAAGTGAAAGGGACCTCTCTCTTCCTTGCATATTGCAAGTTTAAGACTTAGGAAATCTTTGCACAGAAGCACCTTCCCAAAAGTCTACCCCTCTCATTAGCCAAACTGTAATACATATCCATTCCAAAATGAATAGCGACATGGGGAATGAGTCTACCATGGTTGTCTTAGATCATGATGGCCTGGGTGTGGAGAAGAGTCAGTCCACCCTGAAAGTACATGGCCGGTCAGGAGGGTAGATCCTGAACAAAATATGGGTTGTGTTAGGAAAGACAAAGCTGGAGAATATTACAGACAACCAGCAGTATCTTCTATAGAAATCCTCATGACTGTAAATGTTCAAAAGCCGCTTTCTATTTCATCCTCAGTCTGGTTATATGATCTGAAGATTTTAGGTTCCTGGAATATTCAAAAATGACTTTTATCCTGCACATTCGTATTGTACTGGAAACTATTACTTATTAATTTTTCACCAACATGAAGTGAAAAGTAAGCATCTAAAAGTAATAATTTATTCTACTGACTTCCAAAAATGAGGCATATAAGTCAATCCATTGAAATACAAGAAGAAAACATTAGAACATTTTCTTTTTATTCATTTTTACCAAAAAATTATGAAGCTTTACTAATATTTCACATATATAGATTGACCCTGATCCTCACTCAGTCAATGTAAAACACTTAAAGGACACTCATATCACACCAGCTATCCAGAGGGGAAAGCAGAAGTTTGAAAGAGGAAAAAGTTTGACAGTGCCACCCTCAATCATTTGTGTATATTTAGCATATTTTGAGATATTGTCAAGGTAAGAGGATTTAGGGATTTCATTACCTTAAAATCTGTAAAACCTGTGAAACCTTTACAGTACTCTGCAATGAAATGAAGAGTGACCATGGAAATCCCTTAGGTTATATGGAGCTTTATTGGTTATTTCACTGCAAAGTACTTCAAAGAGTTGCCAAACTTAAATGGAAGTTGTGTATTTTTTCTATTCATGAAAAAAGATGAGTGTTCAAAAGCTGCCACCTTTTTTGTCAGTAATTTACTTCCTAGAAATTAAGTCAACACATACTCACAAATAACACATATTCTATGTATTCAAAGTACAGGTTTGACTTTAACAATGAGAAATAACTTTTTGACAAATAAATGTTACTATGAAGATTCTTAAATGGCATGGTTGGAAACATTTCCATTATTATTTGACTACTAAAATGACTTGACTACTAAAAATGATCAGTATTTTCTCCTGAAACTCTCATATATACACATTAAAAAAATTTGGAAACAGAATTCTTAAACTTTAAGCTGCTAAAAATTCCTCTATAAAAGAATCCGGGGGGGGGGGGCGGGTTGTGAAAGATATAAATTAAAACAACTGAGTAGATTGCAAGAAAAACTGGTTGACTTGAGGGAAAACAGAAATTGACCAGTCAAATTTCAGCAAACAAATTTGCATGTTGGAAAATATGGTTGAAATGCTTGTTGCGTTTTTTTAAGTCTAGCCAGCAATGATGAACTTATCAGTTGAAAGCATTTATTTGGGATTCTTGACTTCCAAGGTTCTGGGCAAACTAAAATCTCTATAAATAACAATTTCTTAAAATCATACTAGTGATATAGAATATATTCTATAAATACTATTAAACAACTCATTAACTATTATATCTGAAAATTTTATTATATCCACTGAACTAAATTATCAAAAACCCTAAAGATATTTCTCATTCATTTACAGATTATAACTATATCACATACAGAACTTCAGAGTAGTCCTAAGTACTAGGTATCACCTCTTTTAATCTGACGAATATGAAACTCAACAATAGTTACATAAGAAATAAACATATTTATTTCTATCACATCTCATTCTATAAGACAAAAGAACAAATCTTTGTGACTTTCCAGGGGAAAACCTTTAAGATTCTCTGGGAAATCCTAAGGAGACCTTTAGGGGCCAAAGATACTGTGAAAGTTTTACATTTTTTATTCCATTTTCCATGGAGGATTTGATTTGGGAAGGCAAAAATCAAAAATTTTAGGGAGATTTGAGCACTTATAATGGGATCATCGGTGTCTGAGAACATAAGTGGTTGTGACTTGGTTCTCTGGTAATCAAAGTGGCAATACAATACTTACACAGACAGAAATCCTTAACACATTCAAAAATGAGGGATATCTGTTGTTTCTTCTATTTTAAGGAGAATATTCAAGGACATGACAATGTCAGAAACACAGCATAGAATGTCATTCTGGTGAGATATAGAATTTCTGCTATTTGAATAAATTAGCCTCTAGGGTGAACTTTTAGTTCCTCTTTTAGAACTTTTAGAACCTCTTAAGAACAGGTGAATACTTGAAGAAAACTGCCATTTTCAACAGAGAAGAAACCAAATTCTAGATTTGCATCACTATAATGTCTGATTCTAAAAAAGTGACAACTCTTTTTGAAATGAATTTTTAAATATATATTTATTTTATTTAGGTGGCTGGCCAGTACGGGGATCCGAACCCTTGACCTTCGTGTTATAACACCATGCTCTAACCAACTGAGCTAACCAGCCAGCTCCAAAGCTTATGACTAAACCTACCAAAACAAAGCCATGTTTGGCAAAATTTTGATACAAATTTGTGTTTTCCTTCAGATTGACTTTCTGCAGACCTTCTACAGATCTCTATATATGCTCAGTGTTGTCCTTCACCATCCTCTTTCTAGTACAAAAGTCATTTCACTTTTAGACAGAAACATTGTCCTTTTTTTCCTTAATCAACCACAACATGCCTCACTATCTTTTGACTCCTAGTAGAGTCTCATCCAGATACATTAATTAAACTTATATGCAAATTCACATCTATTTCATAGGGAAAACTAGAGGGTGGATAACTGTGAACAGTCTATAATTTTGGTGGAATAGCAGATCCTGAAATACATGCAAGCCAGTTCTCTACAGCAGCATAATTCTCCTATACAGTTTCTCACCCTGGCAGAAACAAACATCTTCATTGACAGACCCAAAGATATAACTTCTCTGTAGCATATACAAGGAAGGAGCAAAAGTACATAAACTTCAAATTACACTTACTAATCAATATTTCAGTATTCTATCTTACATAGAAATGATCTAGGCATCCAATGGATGTCTATCAATTAACAAATATGATATCAATGGAAGGGCTATCTAAACATTTTGGATACTCCTAAATCCTATTCACGTATAAATAAAAGATTATCAGCACAATGGTTCAATTTGGTTAAGCCTAAATTTATGTTTCTGTTTATTTTTAAATTAAAATTTTTTGTGTGTGTCTGGCTGATACAGGGTTCAAACTCTGGACCTTGGTGTTATCAGCACCATGCTCTAACTAACTGGGCTAACCAGCCAGCCTAATTTATATATTTTATAATGTTAAACAATAACTAGAAGTAATGCTAATTTAGGTGATGAGTAGATCTGCATATGTGTAGGAAAAACATACACAAGTAGAAAAAAAATAACTTTATGATACTTAACACTGACAAATCAGAGAAAACATAGCTGTTTTTTATTAAACCCTAAAGATTAAACTAGTCTGTTTGCTAAATATTTACCTAAATTATGTAAAATTGAATTTTTATTATGGCTCTAAGTCTTTTTTTGGAGAACAGATATATTTTAATCTAACACATTTAAAGGATCAGTAATTCAATTTCTATAATTTCAAGAAATTTTAGGAAAATCCATTTATAAGGAAGTATTTAGATATGCCCATCAGAACAGAGCTCCTTAATTTAAGAGACTTTATAATCTAGTATACTAATACCATCTGGACATAGAAAAACATTACACAGTACACTCACACAATCAGAAGTGAAAGCATTTCTGAATTGCAGACACATAGACATATAGGCACAGAGTAATAAAAGTGATAGCTTCAATTCTACAGTTGCAGCCATGGGTAAAGAGTCAACACAGAAACAGAAAAACTCCCTGGTCCAGATGAAACAGCTATTCTCCTGCCAGAGGACATAGAACTCTTTATTTGATTTGAGCTCTAAAACAGACAAACAGAAGACTGACAAAGCAGATTCTCTGTTGTTTCTCACTCAACAGAGATTGGATTTCTATAAACCATTAATTCATTTAGAGGGACCTCCAAATCATCCGACCCTAAAATCAAGTCCCCTATTATTGCTGCCAATAATGGGGAATAACATTGGCTGTAAATGAACCAAAACACAAAATCAGTAGTGAGGAAACTCAAAATTAGTAGAGAGGAAATTTAAACTATAAAAATAAAGAGTAAACATCGTTCTCTTTGTGCTTTGGATTCACACGCCAGTACTGCAGAGGAATTCACTGAAGGCAGGAGAAATCATAGTAGGTGGGTTAACCTGTCAGATTAGCAGTTCTGTGCGGTCAGATGGTCACCTTACAGTCCATGCAGGAGTCGACACTAATGGTCACTGTGACTCCTGTAAGGAGCCAGGCTTCCTGGGATCTCCATTTGAGGTCATATTGGCAAGCCCTCCACAGAGTCAGGGGCATGGGAGGATCGGGCAGAGTGGCACTGCTATTCCTTTAAAAATTGTGCACAGTGGTGCTTGTGGATTTCACAGGAAATATGGGGGCCACAATCAGCATAGCATCAGCCTAATCCAGCACACTGCCCATCCCCTTCCACAAGTGCAAGGAATCCTGCACTCAGGTAAGAAAGAAGATAGACTGAGAACCACTGCCCTTGGGAAAGCATCGGCCCACCCAAGTTTAAGCCTTTTGTGCATTTCTAAAATGTGTGTAATTTCATTATATCTAATAAAGGCTTCATCAAATTTAATAAACTAGCATCAAAGAACCTCATGGTGTTTCTCATATAAGCTCTAATATTAACAGCTAGAGTTACTTTTCTTCCAATTTATTGAGAGTCTCCTAGGCCAGGTACTCTACTAGACATTTAATATGTGTTATTTTATTTCACCTTATGAATTAACTCATGATACTAGGAAATTGAGTCAAAGAGATTAAGTAACTCCCCAAGACCACAAAGCTAGTAATCCATAGTAACTGTAACCAAGGTTTGTCTGACTCAAAACATTCCAATCCTTCAATGTCAATATAATAAACTTTTTTCTATCATTGGTACATAATACTATATACCAAAAAATGAGGACCAATGGTCTGAGAGAAAAAAAAAAAAAACCTGGAAATAACTGCCATGGACAAAATACTAAACTAAAAGCTTCATGAAGTCAGGGATATGGCCTGTGGAATCACTCCTCTATTCCAGCATCCAGAGCAGTGAATGACACACAGAAGATTCTTAATAACTAGTTCCAAAATGATATTTCCTCTATTATCCATGCTCTTCATGTACTACTGATGATGACAAGGTGATGACAATGTTAAACAACTCAAGATCCCATGTACAGATTTTAGATTATTTTAATAGTTAAAATACTTCACTGTAAGTTGCATATGACTCATAGTTTCTATCAATTTTCTTACTACAGTTCTCCATACTACATACAAATATGACCATGTCTCTAGCTCCCTGGTTCATTGTAATTTTGGCTTATGCAAAGAAAGTCTTCTCTATTCCATTGTAAGTTCGTAGGGGCAGAGGCCTTATCTATTGTTGCTTACCATTGAATCTCCAATGTCAAGCTCACTGCCAGATACATAATAAGTGCCCAATAAATATTTACTGAATGACTGAATGTCAGTATATTAAAAAAAAGAAGCAAGTTTATGTAAGTAGATCTCCAGGGCAATATTTTTCAAATTTAGGTTTGAGAGTTGTATTAGTCTGTTTCTATTACATATAACAAAAAACTTGGAACTGGGTGATTTATAAAGAAAACAAAATTTACTGCTTACAGTTTCTGAGGCTGGGAAATCCAAAGTCCATCTGGTGGTGGTGACAGTGATCCAGTGGTCTCACATTGCAAGATGGTGGAAGCGGAGAGAGCAGAGAGAGACACAGACTCTCTTCTCTCTTCTTTTAAAGCCCTCAGAACCACACCCCTGACCACCATTGTTAATCCATTCACTACAGCATGGTCCTACCATCTAATCACCTCTTCAAGGTTCCACCTTTCAATTACCGTGATAGGATTTCCCACCCTCTGAACAGTCACAGGGAGGACCAAGTTTCTAATACATAAAAGTTGGGGGACACAATTCAAGCTTCAGTGAGTTTTGGGGGGACATAATTCAATCCACTACAAGAGTTCTCAAAAAATTTTTTAAATATCGTGTTTTCATTTTGGAGATAACCCAAAGATATTAACTACTATATAATTAATCATTGCCACAACATTTCACTGCAGTGACTGTATCTGTTCTTATGGTTAAATTGGAGCCAAATAGTAGTATTTTGTGAATAAAACAAAACAAAATGTGCAAGTGAAATTTCCACCATAGTTTCAATAGAGAAAAGCTGAGGAAAAAATGGAGCTATAATTTGGCATTCAGTGGTGCACATATATGGGACTCAAGAGCACTGTGAAATATGAAATGTGGGTAGAAGATAGTTTTGAGCAGAGGTCTGTTAGTGTCATTTCCTGCTGGAACATATGGAATCTTATTTTGCCTTTGAATCAGTTACCCTAGGAAAGAGCAATAGCAAAAGAAGGAACCCAGTAGCTTCCTTTCTTTTTTTTTGTCTAATTTATTTATTTATTTAATTCACAAATAAAAATGGTTTATATTTATGGAATAATAACATGATATTTTAAAGTATGTATACATTGTGGAATGGCTAAATTGAGCTAATTAATTAATCTATGAATCAACTCACATTGTTATTTTTTGTAGTGAGAATACTTAAAATCTACTCTCAGTGATTTTCACGAATACAATACATTGTTATTAACTATAATCACCATGTTATATAATAGATATTGTGAAATTATTCCTCCTGGCTAAATGAAAGTTTTGTACTCTTTGACCAACAGATTCCAATCTCCCCACCCCCACCCCAGCCCCTGGTAACTACTATTCTACTCTCCTTCTATGAGTTCCAATGGTTTCCTTCTTTTGAACCACAAAATATCAACTTTCAGGAAGAACAGAAAATTGGGACTGAGTCTATATAGAATTCTCCCACGTTCCTTTTACTCAGTTTTTAGACTGGCACTCAGGATAGGAGTTTCAATAACACTTGAAAGAAGAATTAAGTGAATAAACTCCTCTTTTGTTCTTAAAATTTAAATGGCACCTTTCAGCAGTGGCAGCTCCTCATAAGACCTGTGACATACATGGCTAATTATGTCTGCAGACTAAATTACATGGTTTCAAAGTCCTAGCCAATGAGATCTACAGATTCAATGCAATGTATATCAAAATTCCAATGGCATTTTTTACAGAAATAGAAAAACAATTGTACAATTTATATGGAACCTCAAGAGACCATAAATAACCAAATAAAACTAGAGAAAGAAAGACAAAATTAGAGGCATCACACTTCTTGATTTTAAAGTATATAACAATGCTACAATGATGAGAGCGTATGGTAATGGTACAAAGAAAGTCATATAGACCAGTGAAACATAAAAAAGAACCCAGAAATAAATCCATGCATATGTGATCAACAGACTTTTGACAAGAGTACCAAAAATACATGATAAAGAAAGGACACTTTCTTCAACAAATGGTGTTGGAAAAACTTAATATGCAAATGCAAAAAAATGAAATTGGATCCTTATCTTATGTGGCACACAAAATCAACTCAAAATGGATTAAGTTCTTATATATAAGACCTGAAACTGTAAAACTACCAGAAGAACACACAGGGGAAAAGCTTCATGATTTTAGTCTTATCAATGATTTCATGAATATGAAACCCAAAGCACAGGCAACTAAAACAAAAATAAATAAGTGAGGCTACTTAAAGCTAAAAAGTTTCTGCACAACAAAGGAAACAAACAGAATAAAAAGGCAACTTATAGAATGGGAGAAAGTATTTGCAAGCCATACATCTGATAAGGAATTAATCTCCAAAATACATAAGGAACTTGTACAATTCAATAGCAAAAAACTGAATAATCCAATTTAAAAATAGGCTAAGGACTTGAATAGATATCTCTCCAAAGAAGACAGACAAATGGACAACAGGTACATAAAAAAATGCTCGGTGTCAGTAATTATTAGGGAACAATGAGATATCACCTCACACCTGTTAAGATGGCTAGTGTCCAAAAAAAAAAAAGCAAAAAACAAGTGTCGGTGAGGAGGTGGAGAAATTAGAACCCTGCCACACCCTCAGTGGCAATGTAAAATGGCACAGCTGCTATGAAAAACAATATGAAGTTTCCTCAAAAAATTAAAAATAAAACTACCATATGATCTAACAATCTTACTTCTGGGTATATATCTAAAAGAACTGAAATCAGGATCTTAATTATTATTATTAGCACTCCCATGTTTATTGCAGCATTATTCATAATAGCTAGATGTGGAAATGACTTAAATGTCCATTCATAGATAAATGAATAAAGAAAATGTGATATGCACATATAATGGAATACTATTCAGCCTTTTAAAAAATAAAACTCTGCAATATGTGACAACATGGATGAATCTTGAGGACATTATGCTTATTGAAATAAGCCACTCACACAAAGATAAATACTGAATGATTCCACTTATTTAAACTATCTAAAATAGTCAGATTTATAGAATCAGAGTGGAATGGTGGTTTCCAAAGGCTGGAGAGAGGGGAAAATGGGGAGTGACTAATCAATGGGCATAAAGTTTCAGTAAAGCATGATAAATAATTTCTAGATATCTGCTGTACAACATTGTATCTATAGTGAACAATACTGTATTGTATACTTAAAAATTTGTTAAGAGGGTAGATCTCTTGTTACGTGTTCTTGTTGAAATAAAATACAATTTAAAAAAGAATATGGGGAAGTAAGGAGAAACCACGAAAAAAAAAAAAAGGCTGAGAAGGCACATTTAGAAAGGTAGGGGGGAAAAAAGGCAAGTGTGGTATCTTTGGAAGCCAAGAGAAGAAAACATTTCACAAATGGGATTAATCAACTGGGTGTGAAGTGCTCTTGAGATTTTAAGTAAGATGAAGACAAAATCACACTGGATTTAGCAACATGAAAATCAAGGGTGACCCTGACCAGTAAACTCTCAACAGAGTAGGGGGGATAAAGGACTGATTGGGGTAGATTCAGGTGAGAACGAAAGGAGAAAAATTAAAGTAGTTATATAAATTTAAGAAAGTTAAGGCACGTTGCAGTAATAGAAAAGAGATAATAGGGAGTTAACTATAATGGGAACTGGAGTCAAGAGAAGTTTTCTTTTATGTAGGATAGGCGAAACAATGGGTTGCTTGTATGCTTTCAGGAATACTCAGTAAAGAGGGGGAAACTAATAATTGAAGAGAGGAGAGAACTGCTGGAGTGATGTCCTTGAGCAGGTTTTAGGGAACATGGTGTAGGCCACCTGGGAGCAGTGATATGGGCAGATACTGGGAAGGCTACATAAGCAAGTTAACAAACCAAGGATGTAGAGTGAAGGCAGGGGTCAGGGCTGTGGGCTGCAGTCTGAGACCAAGTCAGAAATACATATGAAGGCTGAGTACAAGTAAGCAGGAGGCCCAGTGTCAGAGGAGCAACCTGAGACTATATCTAGGAGGTTACATGAAGTCAAGGCAAAGGATACTAGAAAGCATGTACTGTAGGAACAATGATTTTGCACAGAGAGCATTTTGTTGCAATAAGACTTTATTTGAGGGTCTGCAATTGTTTCCCATGGATTTTCTTCCTCTGGCTCCTGAATTTGATGGTCAATATATACTTGTAACAGATCACCTTTATAGTTAGTTTAATACAGGATGATTGTATACAAAACAATTAAATTAGATTAAATAATAACATGGTTTCCAATTTCAGAGTGTTAAATAGAAATGCCCCCTGCAGGTAACTTGGGGTTTATCCAGTTTCATTTTTAGGATGATGTAACGGTAAGTCAGGTAAATATTGAAAACTGATGCCAACGTATTTTCTTATGCTAAGTACTTCTGGGAAAATACACACTTTCCTCATTTTGCACTAAAAATGCTGTAATCAGACAAATATAGCCTAACTACTTTTTCCAAGAAATACTAACTCTTAAGCAAAAATACTGTAAACCAAACAAATACAGTAGTCCCTACTTATCCATGGTTCCACTTTCCACTGTTTCAGTTACCACCACCAATCACAGTCTGGATATATTAAGATATTTTGAGACAAAGAGAAAGACAGAGACCACGTTCACATAACTTTTATTATAGTTTGTCATTATAATTGTTGTATTCTATTATTAATTATTGTTAATCACATACTGTCCTTAATTTATAAATTAAACCTTATCATAGGTATGTATGTATAGGAAAAAAACATGGTATTTAGAGGGCTTGGCACTATCTTTGTTTTCTGATCCACTGGGGGTCTCTGAATGTATGCTCCATGGATAAGAGGGGACTTGATGGAGTTTGGATGTGTTGTCCCCTCCAAAACTCATGTGGAAATTTGATCCCCAAAGTGGTTGGAAATTGATTGAGTCATGGGGGTGGATCCCTCATGAATGGATTAGTGCTCTCCCTAGGTGGGGAGAGTAATGAGTGAGTTCTTGCTCTATTAGTTCCCACAAGAGCTGGTTGTTTAAAGGACCGTGGCATCTCCTCTCTCTCTTGCTTCCTTTCTCTTGCTTCCTCTCGCCATGTGATCTGCTTATGCCCGCCAGCTGCCTTACACATTCCACCATGAGTAGAAGCAGCCTGCAGCCCGTGCCAGATGCAGCTGTCCCAGAATTGTAAGCCAAACAAACCTCTGTTCTTTATAAATTACCCAGTTTCAGGTATTTCTGTTATAGCAACAGAAACAGACTAAAACAGGACTACTGTACTTTATTCATCAAGGCCAATAACTTACTCATTAATAGTCATATCATGGTTCTTGTACTGTTGTGCTCATCCATTCAAACCAATTATGATATAAACTTAGCCCAACCCACAACCATCCCCCCACTTTGCAAGACCCACCTTAAAATTATCCAGCCCAGTCTTGAAACCCTTAAAATATCCCCTTTTGACACATTACCAAAACTCTGTCAAGATGGTGCTCTCCTTTATTGTAATAGATGTAATAAACTTAGCTCCGCTCAATCAATAGGTTATTCTGTTTGTCTTTGGGGGTAGTTGACATTCAACAATATTCCGCAGCCAGAACTGCCCTGATCTCTGTAAAAGGGTACAAAAGGAGCAAGAGATATGCTCCTTATCCTTGAGGACTTTTCTATCCCCATACCAAAATGTTTAAGTGCTATAAGAATTCAAAGATGAGAAACATTGGATTCTATGGGAGTTTTCAGAAGGTCATGCACTCAGCTTAGAGGTGCTTGCAAAGCTAGCTTAGGAATTAAAGCACATTTAAAAAATCTCCACAGTAATAGAATCCAGGACACAAGTGTGTCTTATTTTACCATGTGAAAGTCCTGTTGGCATTTTGTCCTGGTAGGGGTCTGGGAGGTATGGCAGTAAGAGGGGGAAAGCCAATTGGGTAGTCAGGAGAGCTGGATTTCATTTGTAGCTAATCTACTAACTCATAGGCTAACTCATAGTCTAACCTCTGAGATACCACTTGACACATCTGAGTTGCGCTCCTTCATCTGACCAGTGTCAGAGTTGGATTATATGATCTCTGTAGTCACTTTCAATGTTAATACTATAGAAATTTAGCTCACATCTTGTATTTAAATGAAAAATATTTGTAGATTTCTTTTTAAATCGGCACAAGCAAAATCCAAGAGAAATAAAACAATTTTAAAGTGTGTGTTGTGCCAGTATCTTTGCTCTGTTTGCATTTAGAAATGCATAGCTGTGCATTGTATTCAACTCATATAAATGCTAAAGGAATACTTGACATAATGTATGTGGAGAAAGAAGATGTACTGCAGACCTGCTCCATTTGCTCTGGGAAAACCATCTCATTTAACCTATTTCGCACTACATTGAGATGGAAGGTGTTTCATTTCCATAATATAAAGTTATTTTAGACTTAGGTTAAGACAGAATGAGTTGGTGAGGAAAGCTCATATTCACAAATAGAATGGAGAATTCAATAGTAAAGAAAAATGGAATTGCTTGTCTTCTGTTACAAGTCAATAAAGGTATACTTGCATGTTGTTTCCTGTTTCATACTTTATATATTGAAATATCCAGTCATCTGCACTAAAATTTACAAAAAGAAAAATTGCTGTCAGAGTCATCTTCCTAAAACCATATCACGCTCAAAACCTATGAGGGGTCCAAGGAAGATGAGAGATACGTGGATGGCATAGACCTAGACCCAATCTACATGTTGGAGTCTAACCCAGCTAAACCCAGTGTAGATCAGCCAACCCCTAGCAGATCCACAGATGATTGAGTGAGAATTTAGTACTGTTGTTTGAAGCCATCAAGTTGCCAGACATATTATTATGCAGCAGTAATGTGGAAGTAGCTAAGTAATATGTCAGGATAATACTATAAGGGAATAAAAATAAATAGTTCTTCATGCCTGAGCCAGTAACAAAGTCTATCCTGTCCTGGAGAGCTAGCTCTCTATGTAGAGATATCTCCAGCAATCAGGGCTGATAACATTTGCCCAATTTTGAGGAGTGGGAGGGAAAAGAAAAAGGTCATTTATTTGTTTAATTCTTTAAAAGTGCATTTTAAGTAGTGATGATAAATAAAAATAATAATAATACTAAATCAATAAGAAAGCCCTGGGTTAAGTGGTGTTGGGTGTTCTTAAACTAATATTAAAGAATTTTAATTTAAAAATACATGCTATTTTTAAAATACCTGAAATAATTTACATCAAATTGAATAGAAAGACTTTCTGGGGCAAAACACCACAGAGGGAAAAGGAGAGACCATCTAGCTATATATATAGCGAACTGATTGTGGTGGGGGGAGGTAAGGAAAGCATCTACCATTGTCAGATTTTACTTCACAGTCTAGTAGCCTATATAAAATGATTTTGTAAGATAAGGCAATTTAAAATTATGTTCATGAGAAAGAAAGAAGGATCACAATAAAACATTGAACTTTCAGAAGGAGAGAACAGATCTATAGTTACTAGAGATGGAAAAGGGGGAGGAGGAGGGAATTTAGGAAGTAATTGGGTAAGAGAAATAAAGAATAATTATGATCTGTAATGATGATCATGATAATAATATTCATTTGATCATCACATACTGTACACAAGTACTGATAGTCAACTCTGTACCTTATAGAGATGTATATTCAAAAATAAATACATTTAAAAAATTTTTAAAATGAGAGTAAATCTATAACAAAAACACCTATAAGAGAACATTTCTATGAAGACTCAATAATCAAATAAAAATAATGGTTGACACTGTTTTTTATTCTCATAAATTTCTCTCAGATTCTCTTGACATCTTATACAGACTTTGGTTCCAGCCCAGAGTTAGATATTTTAGTTTTGAAACTGAATAATCTGCTTTGGAGTTGAGATTAGAGGAACATTATTTTGAACTATAAACCACATATATCATTTATACATTTTATTAGCATTCCAAAAATTCATAAAGGAGTCAACTAAGAAATAGAAAATCTAATTGATTATCTGAGTCCTTAATTAATGAATTTTAAAATATGCCATATTCTTGGGAGAAAATGGTTATAAACAAAAAAAGCAATTTCAGAAAAGGAGTAAGTCCAGTGTTTTCTGTGAAAGAATACATAGATAAGACCATGTACTCCTTTGCCACCTTCTGGCTTTCTCATTTCAGTTACTCAAAGTTCAGTTCTCATAATTACTGAGGCTTCAGCTTCCACTAAAATCCTTTCTGTCTCTCAGCACACACACCCAATCATTCACCAAAGCCCATCTCTAATATGCCTTTTATATGTCCAGTGCCATTACCCTCATGCTGACCTAATTACTTTTTGTCACATTTCAAAAGGCTAATGTAAAAGATTGCAAAAAAAATGGTCACAATACTTTCAAGCAATTCTCATCAACTGAGGAGTCCATTTCCCTATCCCTTGGATATGGGCTAGCCTTACGTTTTTGTTTGACCAAAAAAATATGGCAGGAGTGTGTGGTGTTGGTTCTGAGCCTTGACCTTAAGAGCTTCCACGCTTTTACTCCTGGAAACTGCTTCCATCATGTAAATAAGCCCAGGTGAATTTGCTAGATAATGAGAAACACATGGTTCAGTAATCCCTATTGCCAGTGTCACCCCAAGATAAAGAGCTGCCCTGATAATCAACAGCTGACACAGATGCATGAGTGCATCCAGCAAAACAACCACCCAGCATAGCACAACCTGAATTGCCAACTCAAAGAAGAGTGAGGAAAAAACATAATCTTTTTAAGCCACAAAATAGTTATTGTTTGTTCTGAGGTAGTTTGCTACACAGCAAAATCTAAAGTGATATAGCTACTAATTCATCCATTAATGTAGCATGTCACTTCCAATCTGTTGGAAGTATCATGAAACAAGGTAAAAGAATAAGAAAGAGTGAGAAGCAGCAGGAAATACAGACAGCAAAAAATTCATGGGGTTTGAAGGTGGAGACAAGGTGATAGAAAAATAAGAAAAATAATTGAAAAATGCTAAGATCATTCTCAGAACTTTTTGATTTCCATCTCCCTTTTACTTCCTTTCTTCTCCCCAGATTGGAAACTAACCACCTTTTGAAAAGAAGACAAGTGAACTCTAGCATTTCAGGACTCATCATCATAACAAAATAGTGTAAACGTGTAGAATATGTTTCTTATGTGCCCAACATAAGGCTAAGTGCTTTATGCTTATGACTTTATTTAATCCTTACAGTAATCTTAAGAGATATGTATAATTTTCATCCTCATTTTACAAATGAGAAAACTGAAGCATAAAGAACTCACTTACTCAAGCTCACACAATGAAAGACAGAAAAGTGCTTTAACCTCAGGGGATCCGCCATGGGAGCCCATCCTTCTAATCATCTTGCTCCCTCCCTCTCATGATGCAACACTTGCTTGGAGCTCAGTAACCCCTGTCTTTTCTCTCCACCATCTCAATTTTTCTCACATGGCTTCTTAATATAACTATGGTCCTCTATAAGTATCAGAAATCAACTGCATTCTCCAGCTTTACTTAAATTAATGGCTTTCACAATTTAATTACTTGGAAGCTTTAAACATACTGATGCCTGGGTTCTGTCCCTGGATATTCTGATTGGATTAGTTTGGAGTATGGCCTGGACATGAGGATTTTTAAAAGCTCCCTAGGTGATTCTAATATACAGGAAAAGTTGAGAATAACTGTTACAAAGAAATGAGAGATTATTCATTTCCCTGTCTACTCTCTTAGCTCTTCTGAAGAAGGGTACTTATAAAATGTCTTTATAAATCAAATATCAAATCAGGTTATAGCAGAACTAGTAATAGTTGGAGGCACAAAAGGAGGCCACCTCCCTGACATGATTTTAGGGTCCTACCCAAAAATGCCTTTCTCATATGCCACACTACCTGAAATTCTAACAGTGGAAAAAGTTAACGTTTATATCGCTGTATTTTTCCATCAGTGTTTTTTTAAATACAAATATCCCCAATGAGGGTGAACTCATTCATGTACGTGTTACAGCTGTGTCTCATCATTTCCAAGATCAGTGTCTGCAGGACAGCAATTTCGGATTAAGGTACTGAGGAAACAGGAAGTCTTATTGTTAGATAAAGGGAAGCCTACTTTAGGATCATGGGAGTTTGGGCCAAGCTAGGGAACATAGCGGTGGAATCTGAGGACTTCAGAAAGTGTGTGTGGCAGGGTGGGGGTGAGGTGTAGGGCTAGGAGGCTGAGGTGGGTTGTTGTGGCTTATGGAGGATTGCTCAGGATTGCTTAGTGTTGCTTTGTTCTGGAGTCTGATAACAGTACTTTCCCTTTTTTTCACAATATCTACTTATTCACTCATTTATGAAATGTGCATAAAGTATCTGGAGTGTAAGAAACACTATCGAAAATACAAAGATGTCAAAAAATATATGCCCTCAAGGAATCTTAAACAACCTCCAGTAACATTGTGATAAAACAGAGAAAATAGGATTGAATCCCATTCAGTTTTCTCAAATACAAGAGCCTAAAGTGAATGCATTAAGGTTGGGTGGCCTGGAATTACTGTCTAATAACCTTTCATAATTCATAGCAATTTCCTCTTTCACTAATTATTTGAAGTCCCGCAATGGAAACTAAATCATTGAGAATCATGTCTCATTCTGAACTACAGCAGTGCCCTTGAAGTAGAAAAAAATTTACTGAGGTTTTTTTTTGTAACCAACGAAGTTTTTATGAAATATAAATCAATATTAGAAACCAAAATTAAATTCATAACCCCAGAAACTTAACCTAGATTAATGGAAGGCTTGACAACTTCAGCAGAACAACAAAGGGATTTTTTTCTTTCATCTGGAGTATATATGAAACTCATTCTCTTAAAGAGAGTGAAAGTATTGATTTTCCCTTGTTTGGTAAAACCTAATATAATCTCTGACCTTCCAGCAAGAGTCACCACCTTACAGTCAAGGCAACAGTGATAATAGTGATAGCATGTTAAAAAAGACAAGCCAACAGTTCAAACAGAATTATCTTATGGCACTAAGGAGCTGCATGTCCTAATAATCATAAAGTTCATAGAGGACCAAGAGTACCTTGAAAGAGGTGGACAATTACAACAAACTCTCCCAGGGGGTTCCTCAGACCTGACTTAACTAAAAAGATCTCCCCTAGTCTGTAACCATTTCTGAAATTCCCAGTTACTTACTTCTTGATAGCCTTCTGAAGAATGAGAATTTTAATTGCATTAAGACATTATGTAAAATGTGAGGAATAAACCATTAGAATTATAAGATCATGAAATTATAAGGTCAAGGGCTGAAATTAGAAAATATCTAAAGAGCATCTGTCCCAGCTATGTACTCAAGTATCATGGAGGGGAGGAAGTGTTAGAAATGAAGACTGAAAGGCCCTTTCCTCAGAGATTCTGATTATATTTTTCTAGTTTGTGACCTGGGAATCTATACCCCACGTGATTCTCCTGGTGTCCACACCTGGAGAAACTCTGCTGTAGTCTTTTCATTTTATAAATGATGATAGAGAGTAAGAATGAAGCTGCATATTTGCACAGTAGACAAATACCATTAAAAAGCCTTCTGGAGGGTCATCTTAGATTTAACAAAACATTCAAACTCTCAAGACTATGACAGGTCACACTTGCCATGAGTCTACTTAGAAGTTATAGGTCAGGTGACAGAAGTCCTCTTCACTAGACTCCTTGCAGCAGTTCATGTGGTTGACAGCTCACACAGACCTCAGAGAGACATCCTCAAGAAAACAGATCCACATCAGGCAAGTGGGAAAACTGTCCTGGACTAGAAGAGGTATCACCTCTCATAGATGCCAATGTCACTTGGAACAACATCAATGGCATAGCTTCCAAAATTCCCCAAGGGACATGCCCCATATTGAGAGTCCCTGCACCCAGAGAAGCCCAAAGCTGTGACTTCCCTTCAAGTATTTATGGTTCTTCCAGTGCAGATACTTTTGACTCAAAGGGAGACATTTTTATCATAAAATAATTGACATATACCATCTTACCAGATTTCTAGTATAACAAAGCTAGGCGGTTAGCCAAAAGTCAACTTCACTTGCAACTGGTTTTGTTAACACTTACAACAACAATTGTAATTACAGTTATCAAAATGATAATTTTTATGTGGATCTACCTAAAGGGCTTTTGCTGATACCATCTCACTTTCACCAAGAAATGCCAGTGATGGGAGGATGATGAGGTGCAAAAAAGCTTTCATTTTCTTAAACACATAGCTCTTTCACAAAACTCAGTGCAAGCTGCTATGTAGTCTGTAAGGTGCTCAAGATATTTGCTTCACCTTTCTCTCATCTTACCAAATAGAAGTTTCATTCTATTAGGCTAACACGTTTTTAAGAGACAGACAAGTGTAACGGACCTGTTTCTTGAGTTGGGGAAAGATAGGAATGAAGGCATCTTGATTATTGTTCATTCTTTGTCACTAACTGTGAACTTGGGCAAGCCAATTGTGTTTCTTATCTTCTTTTGCAAAATTTCCCCAAATTCAAGTCTACACTTGCTATTGTCTGAGTATTTGTGTCCCTCCAAAATTCACATGTTGAAATCTAATCCCCAATGTTTTGGCATTAAAAGATGGGGTCATTGGGAGGTGACTAGGTCATGAGGGCAGAGCCCTTGTGAATGGGATTAGTGCCCTTATAAAAGAGGCCTTGGGGAGCTTGTTTGCCCTTCCACCATGTGAGGACACAGCAGAGTGATCTCTCACCAGACACTGAATCTGCTGGCACGTTGATTTTGTACTTCCCAGCCTTTGGAATTGTGAGAAATCAATTTCTGTTGTTTATAAATTACCCAATCTAAGGTACATTGTTTTTAAGCAGCCTGAAGAGACTAAGACATTATTTTTCTGGTTGTTTTTTTTTCTTGATGTACTAATTTCAAGCAATTAAGAGAAGGCATTCACATTTGCAGGCAACAGGAATGTACTGTCATTTCGTAAAATTGTAAAGACTAGTAAAAGTACTTAGGTGATTATAATATTCTCTATATACTCTATATACTAATAAAAAATGTTTAAAATAGTTTTTATTTTCTAAAGGGTCACAGATAAAGATAATCAGTATTCTTTAAGATTCTTCTGATTTGGAAATGTGCGTTGTGAATTTCTATGGGGAGATTAAGCATGCAACATTCCCTAAACTTGTTTGATCATGGAACCCTTTTTTTTTTTTTTTTTTTTTTTTTGTCTTTTTTGTGACCAGCCGCACCGCGCTCAGCCAGTGAGAGCACCGGCCAGCCTTATATAGGATCTGAACCTGCGGCGGGAGCACTACTGCGCTCCCAGCGCCGCACTCTCCTGAGTGCGCCACGGAGTCGGCCCGTGGAACCCTTTTTAAAACACAACATTCACTTGACATAAAATCTGGAAAATGCTAGAAAAGATATTTTTATACAGTGCCTCTAAATATTAAGTACTTTTGAAAAAGGGTTTTAATTTTATTATGTGAATGTGTCAAGAATTTCTGAATTAAAAAAAAAATGCCAAAAGTCTTATACAACACCATTTTCCTTCAGTGAAGTTAAAGATTAAAAAAAAACAAATCTAATGGCTAGTACTATTCATTCTACATCAGTTATTTATATATTAAGATGGTCTCTGTTAATCAGAAAATGACTTTAAGAGTATTTAATACAAACTATATGAAACACTGCTGATTTCAACTTTCAATAAATAATACTTTACTTCCTAAAATAGGTTTTAGGATGATCAGCTACACATTTGAGTTGAATGATTATATACTTTATTCTCATTCATGAGCATAGGGACTGTAAGAAATTACAACTGTCTTAAAATGAAAAGCTAAATATTGAAGAAAAATAAATCTCTTGGTCTTAAACTAGTTTGAGAACAAAAATAAAACAAAAACAATGAGACACCAAAAAATACATATTTTTAAATTTCTAATTCCGTTCACAAGGGCTCTGCCTTCATGACTTAGTCACCCCCCAAAGGCACCACATTTTATTTTAATACCAACACATTGGGAATTAGATTTCAATGCGTAAATTTTGGAGGGACACAAATATTCAGAGGATAGTACGTGTAGACTTGAATTTAGGGAAAATCTGAAAAAAATAAATAAATTTTTTCATTATAAAAGTCTTAACCCTGTAATATCCTGATGTGAACTCAAAGAAAATAATTATCATTAAGCATTTTGGACTACTCACAAGGTAAAAGGTCCTGTGAGGGAACTTAAGGGGCCTTGCCAGATTTTACCATCAAGAACAGTACTTGGCATGTAGTTGCTCAATAATTATTTGTTAAATAAACTAATGAACAAAACAGGGATCATTAAACTCTAAGACCTCCAGGGGCTCTTGATGTTCAGCAAGTATTATAGAGGATGGTGACATCACAGAGGGAAGGAACCTAAGATCATTTGACACTAAAATGATCATTCTTTCATCCATGTCCTTTCCCTCACCCTCTTTCAGAAATAATAGGTAACCCTGAATGCCACAAAACTACTGAAATGCAACTGGGAGGGTTCTACATTGCAATTATACCTATGTCGCTTTGTACATTATATGCTTTATAAACGGGAGGAGAAATATACAAGAGAATAAAATGAGAAGATGATTTTTTTTTTTTTTTTTTTTTTTTTGTCTTTTTTGTGACTGGTAAGGGGATCGCAACCCTTGGCTTGGTGTCGCCCGCTGAGCGCACCGGCCAGCCCTATATAGGATCCGAACCCACGGCGGGAGCGCTGCTGTGCTCCCAGGCACCGCACTCTCCCGAGTGCGCCATGGGGCCGGCCCTGAGAAGATGATTTCTAAACATTATGGAAATGATATCTGAAAGACATCCATTAAAAGAGCAAGGAAAACTGCAATCTATATATAAAAATAAACTGTGTAGTATTTTCTTTGATATCAAATGTTTTCAGGTCTCTTGACAGAGTTAATCAGTAAACAGAAACCACTAGAAACTAATCGTATTTTGATGCATTCTAGGCTTAGTAAAAGGGAATTAGGGTTACACTTCTGTATAATTTGAGGATCCTTGTCTTAAAGTTTAATGTTTAACTTCTAATCTCAGAATAGTTAGGGATTTTGAATCAGCATTACAATATGAAGAGTGCACTCAAGAGGAAGTTTGTTTAGACAAATGATTTTAAATGTATCCTTTTGACTAAAGACAAATAAAACACACAATCTTTTTTTCATATATTTTCCCCTGCTTCATTTCTACAAGCACAATAAAGCAATTCAAGTATAAGATTAGAAGCTCTCATCACAACCTTTTGTGAGCAAGTGATTCTGTGCGAGGTAGAGCTCTATCATTTATCAGGGGAGGCTCAAATGGCACAGGACTGGAATCCCCTCTAGCTACTTTGTGATATTCATCTATCTTTTTTTGCTACAGGCTGTGATCTTAAGCAGACTTAGTATTAAAGCAGCCTAGCACTTAGTAAATAAAGCATAAATTTTGGAGGTTTTCATATTCAATAATGTCTTCTTTGCAACTGAGAACTAGAACAAAGGAAACCACTGAAGGGTACAATAAAAGGCCATACAACTTTGGCCAAATTAGTAAACTTCCATTACTTTTAAGTAGTAATGTGTAGGTAGAAAAAATATTATGGTAGACTCACCGGTGGAATAAGCGATCTCAGACCTGAGGTAAAACTGTTTAGCTCTGCACCTTCAGATCTTCTTCTAAGAAAGCATCTAATATCCATTGATATTAAAATAAGAATTAGTTTGTATGCATTGAAATTTTTAGCTATTTTTTGATAAAAATCCATTTGATAATACATTTTCCCATTATATTTCTAGGGAATCTTTCTAAAATTAAATCTCACAGTTCTGGACATCAGCTATACAATTCAAGGGTCCAATCTAATTTATATTTTCTAAATAATACATCTGTCTGATGGGGAAAATTATAGCCATTCCATTATTCTATATGAAAGTGACATTGCTATGTCCTCATTAATGACTGGAACTGCCTGCCTTCGTATATTTCCATATGATGAATCACACTTAGATCTTAAGTCCCTCACATATCCATGGCAATATACAATGGTTTATCAGGCTAACAGATTCTAAATTAACCTGTTTAGTGTTATTTTTAGCCTAAAATCAGTAGTCTGATATTTTTCTGGGAATATTTTAATTAGGCAAAGGTTAATAATCAAATCATAATATGGTTCCATTTATCCTACACTGATAGAAACGTAGGCATGACTATAAGCAGTTGCAAACCAATTGTGAATTTTCTCTTTAGATACCTGTTTTCTAATTATAAAATAGAAAATAGAAAAAGATGGCATCTGTTATTATTTTTGCAATTGTATCATGTGGTCCTCAATGATTTCAAGAAAATCAATCATCCCAGATCATCCCACTGTCCTAATACTGTAGTGTTGAGGCAATATGATAAAGTGAAGAGAGTTAGGATTTGGAATCATATAGTACTATTTCCATTTTGTCCTTTACATGAACATGCTCAAAATGGAAGGCATTTCTTGTTCTCAACCTGAAACTAAGCCTTAATGTTAATATACCCTGGGTGAGTCATGTTAAGCTCTAGCCATGTGACTTTGGGCAAGTTCCTCAGGCTCTCTGAGGTTGGAGTCACGATCATATTAAGATATGCGTGGAGAGAATAGTCTACAGATACGAGAAAAACATCCAGTTACATTTTTTTTCAATCAAACTTTAGTCACACTAGCCAGTACATTTATACTATATGCCTACATTTTCAAGGTTCCATCCCAAAGCCTGTAATGAAGAAAGCTTCAATGGATGCAATCACCTAACTAGAAAATATAGAGCATTTAACTGCTGGAAGGTGAAAAAGTGAGGCATATTTCTACATTATCTAGTAAACAATTTTTCAGTTTTGATGAAAGGAGGAGGACATAAATTGCATCAGAAGGGATTTAAAGTGGCTATCAGGGCTCAGTGACAATAAAACCTATAGTGGATAATTTTTTAAGGTCAATTTCAGTTGTCTCCATAAACATGCCCAAGGACTACAACATCTCTATTTTAACTGAACGATACAGGGTTGAGTACATACTCTGCTTAAGATCCTCCTGACCTTCTTGTTCTTTTTCTATTTTCCACATAATTAAAAATCTTGTTTTAAATGAACACTGTATTCAGTTATGACAAACTCTATTCCCTCTTCAACCCTATGAAATCGTCCTAGTTGAAAATATTAACTAGGCCTAAGTCCTAAATACTATTTGTGTTAATTACTCCTTCCATGTTATATATAATTCCTGGTTCAAAATAAACAGGCCCAATTGAGAATTAATTTGATCTTTGTATGTAGTTTAGTTTAAAACAGTATAGAAGATTTCCCCAGCAAATCACCATTTCAACGCAGTTGAAATAACAATAAATTATCTTACATTTATATAGAACTGTACAGTTTTGGACAGAAGATAAAATCTGTTTTTTGTTTTGTTTTTTTTCTCAAAAATCTCCTGTGTACACAACTGGTATAATCACAGTCCTTCGTTCGTGACATTTTAACATCACCATGCATGGCTCTTTTTTCTTCTATTTCATCATATTTATATTCATCTATATTCATTTTCTGTTAGATTAATAACCTAATAAACAATCCATTATTTTTGATCCTTAAAAAATTTTTAACGAGTCAGGAGGGCAGAATAATTATTAATTCAACATAGAATTGTTGAGTGCTTATTTCATACCATGTGATATAATATACAAATATTTCCTTTAGTAGTTTGAAGCAGATCATGTAGGAATTAAGGGCTATTCCATTGTCCTTCAATATGCATTTACATGAAAACAATGATATTTCTCAATGCAGCCAGTTGTTGGTCCTGTCCACAACCTTTTTCTCACAAAATTCCTTTGAAATCTCCACAACTCTACCATTTTTGAGGTAAGACGTTTGCCAAGCAAAACTTCAAATGAAAGAAAATCTTGGTAAGCTGTACATAAATAGAGTATCTGTACACCTATGTAAACATCTAGCTCTTCTTTTTGGAAAGAGGAAAGAAAATTTACCTGCCATTTTTATGTTTTCTACATCAGCCTACATTGGGGTCAAAGGCTGCCATAAACTGCATCAACTTCATCAGTCAAATATTTGATTTATTATGACTTTTCATAAAGTTTTATCAAGAAATAAAAGCAAAATACATTTTTTCTTACTTCACTCACTTTCCAAAGCAAAAATACTGGAAATTTGACTGACAGTTAAGCAGATGTTTTATCTTCACTGAGAGAAGGGGGAGTAAAAAGCATTGTTAGTTGAATTCTAGACACATCAGGATTAATGAGAAAATCTTATTAGCTACCAGAAAGAAAGGGCAGACTACCTACATAAGAAAGGCAATTAGAATCACATCAAACTTCTCATCAGCAAGGATAGATGCCAGAAAACAACACAGAGATTTCATGAAAGCACAGAGGATAAAATCTGTCCACTTCAAATTCTATGCCTAGCTAAACTATTACTAAGGAGATAAAATAAAGAAATTTACTGACATTAAAAGACTAAGACAATTTTCTGTCCATAAATTCACTGGAAGGGAGGGAGATTTTTAAAGCATGAACAAAAGTGAAGCCAAAGGGCAAGAATGAGATTCAACTGGCGGTGCACCACCTCCATTGCTGATGCACTCCTCTGTACTGAGGTAAGCACTATTAGAAATTTGCTTTATATCCCTCAATTAATTTTTAAACTTTTGCATATATTAATATGTAGTCATGTAATTTCTCTAGTGTTAGTTTGTGTTTTAATTTACATAAATATTTCATGCTGTGCATATCATATCATTTACTTGCTAATTTTTTAAAATTTCCCCAAATGTTGAAACACATAAATTTACTGCATTTCATTTAATTTTGGTATAGTACTTCATTATATGTTTTGCCACATTTGATTCATTTGTTCCCTTTTGGATGGCTTTTATGTGCTTTTATGTCAATTTTTCTCTACTACAAACAATTAAAATAAACAATATCTTTGTGCATGTCTTTTTATACATGTATATAAGTATTTCTCTAGGACAAATAGGAAAAGTTCAAATTTCTGGGTGATTAGTTTTTAGATTTAATCAATATGCAAAACTGTAGTGATTTGCCATCAATCTTGCAATTGTCTGATAAAATTTTCCCAATCTGATAAGTAGAAAATAGTACATGCATGTTGTTTAATTGGCATTTTCCAGATTAAGAGTGAAGCTGAATAACTCTTTGTGTGTTTATTGGCTGCTTTGATCATCTGCTTAAATATTTTTCCTGTTTTCTTGTGTGGTTGTTTATTATTAATAAATAGGAGTTATCTGAATATTCAGAATAGTGATCTTTTGTTATATACATTGCAATAACTTTCTCCCATAATAAATTTTCTTTTATATACCACCTAGTTCCGTTCTATTATTTTTTTAGAGACTCTTTTTTTGCTTCCTTAGTAGTTGTTCTTTTTTTTTTTTTTTTAGTAGTTGTTCTTTTTATGAACTTCTATCTCTTTATCTCTTAAACAATCTGAATATGATTATTTTAAAGTCACTTTTCCCATTATTTTCATTTCACCCGGAGGAATTTCATGTCCTGAGTATTGATTCATTATCTGTTTTCTTTTTAAATTTTTAATTTGTTGTCATTTTTTATAAAGTCACTTTTTGTTTTCTTTTTTTTTAATTGAATCATAGTTGATTGTAAATATCTGTGGAGTACAGAGATGAACATCAATACCTCTGTGTAATATTGGATGCTCAAATCAGGATAATTAGTATATTCAACATTATACAATGTAATTGCTTTTCTTGGCCCTTTACCAATTCCTCCCTTACCCCATTCCCCCCCCCGCCCCCCCACTTCTGGTAACTTCAGTTCTGATTTCTCCTTTTGAAAGTTCAATGTATTATTGGGATTGTTGTATCTTTACTTTTTTATTTGTTTATTTTCTTAGCTCCCCCTTATGAGTGAGCATATGTGGTAACTCTCTTTCTGTGCCTGGCTTGTTTTACTTAACATAATTTTCTCTAAGTTCATCCATGTTGCTGTGAATGGCAGAATTTCATTATTTTTTTATGTCTGAGTAGTATTCCAACATGTATACATACCACATTTTCCTTATCCAGTCATCTGTTGATGGACATTTGGGTTGTTTCCAACTCTTGGCTATTGTATATAGAGCTACAATAAAAATGGGAGTGCAGGTGTCCCTTAGAGATGATGATTTCTATTCCTTTGGGTGTACATCCAGCAGTAGGATTGCTGGATCATATGTCACTATAATTTTTTAAAAAATCATGATCAAGTATCTCTATTTACTCACATTACAGTCATTGTTTTTTCAATGAATGAAAAAAGGGATGCTAGAAGATCAAAGGTCACAGAGGAGAGAAGACAATGTGACAACAAAAGCAGAATCATGGAGTAGATGTGATGATGCTACACTACTGCTTTAAAGATGGAAGAAGGGGCCATGAGCCAAGGAATGCAGGTAGTTTCTAGAAGCTGGAAAATGCAAAGAAACACAATGTCTCCTGAAGCCTCCAGAACAGAGGCAGCCCTGTCGACATGTTGATTTAGCCCTGTGAGATCTGTGACGGACTTCTGACTTACAGAACTGTGAGATAATATATTTGTGTTGATTTAGGACACTGTTTGTGATAATTTATTACAACAACAACAGGAAACTAATACATTTGTGAACCCGGCCTCCTAAAAGTTAGAGCCTGACAATAGAAGCTCTCTTTTTTTAATCAGTTTCCATCTTACTCATGGTTTGTGCAATGAGTCTATTTCCAAGTTCATCCCTTGTAAAGGGCAATGTTAGTACTGAAGACTCACAGGATATAAATTGTGGAACATCTCTTCCAGTTTCCAGACACTGATTCCAGCACGCTATGCCCTTGAATCTGCCTGGTACTCTTTGCACATTGTATTTCTGCCTTGTGTTTGGTCTGGAGATGTTTACTTTGTTGGGATAAGTCCTTTATCTATTTTTATATTTCATCTATTATTGCCATTAAAACAGTAGTTATACCATTTTATTGACTTTTTAGCAAAGATGGATTTGTAAATTACTTGTAACATTTGAATCTGTTCTACTCTTTTAATAGCAATCAGTGCATACATTTATAATTTCAAGTCCTTTTTTTCCCTGCTTTTTGGTTCCTTTCTATTCCTGTTTCTTTCTCTCACATACACAAAACATCAAAAAAATAAGACTAATTTTACTTCCACTTAGGTTCTAGGATAAAAAAAATACAAGAACATTCAGAAGAGTGGCAACATCTTGAGCCCAGTACTCTCCAGAGTTTCCTTCATATTCTGTGAATCTGTTTACTATGGTAGTTATTCCAGAGGATGTCCAGATGCAGGAGTGAACATAAATGACCAAATTGGAAGGGAGAAATCCAATCCAAAAGGCTCTCATCTCCAAAGTTAGTATAAATGTAATACAACTTTAAAAATAAATCCAAGTGGAAAAATATGTGCAGAAAATCATGTATGAAAAATATGTCCTAATTGTTTTCAGGCCAAGTATTTTGGGGAAAGAGTTAGCACGTGGAGAACACAATTATAAAACAAGTAGTTACAACACTAAATTATCAGTAATCTGGTATATTGCAAAACTGGACTAGTATAATGGTTCATGGATACCATTTTTGTATGTGCATTAAATTAGGGGACAGCATCTACAGAGGAACATTTCCCCCTCAAATCTAGTATCATTTATTCATGTTTTAGCGGAGATAAATTATAATCATCAGAAATAAGATAAACAAGTCATGGTAGCACATGAAATGAGCTACGTGCATTTTCAAATGTATGTCACGGTTTTACATTTTCTTCAACTTTGTAAAAAATAACATTGTTTTTAACAAGAAGGAAATCGAAAACGGAAGAGATCAAGGCCCTGAACACTTGAGTAATGTCACACTCCTTTCCCCCAAATTATATAGTCAACTATAAAGCAACATGTAAGTTAAAGCTACATCTATTGTCTATCTGATTCTTAATGGCATTTGACTACTACTCTTTTGGTTGACGCTATCATAAGGGAAACATATGAACTATGTACGGTTTTCACTTTCTGCTTTCAATTTCTTTCCCTCATTTAAATTCCACACCACACATGTGTGAATCATCTTGACCAAAATTACTCGAGCAGGTCAAACAAGGTGCCTGCTGGATTATAAATTCTCTCCAGGAAAGCCTCATCAAGATTGTCATGGCAACAGCTTCATTCTGAGAGGTTCCTTTCCAATTTGTGTTCTTTCATATGTACATTTATTTTAGTTGAGTTTATTTCGTTGTTATTGTTGTTGTTGTTCTCCCCTTATTAGAAATCAAGATTCATGATTCATGATTCTTATTTATTCACTGGTAAAACCCCAGCATCCAGTACTTTGCATGGCACAAAAGAGGAGTTTAATTGATGTACACTGAATGAACAAATGAATGCTTTTCATCCACACTGCAGCCATGGCAATTGGACTTGGGACAGGCACTTGCCAAAGGCAACCACACCTGCTCTGGTTTAAGAGCCTAGTCTAACAGGGACACTCTGTCTTGAATAGTGACTAATTGACCTTGGAAATCCTCTCTCTTGGACAGCTTGACAATGAGGCAAACAGAAGAGTCAGCAAATAACAGAAGGGCAAAAAAGGGATGCTATCAGCAGGCAGTAAGCCGAAGCCATAAGCAAGAGCAAATGGAGAAACAGAGAGGAAAGAAGAGAAAATTTACTCAGCAGTGGCAACAGTAGTAGGAGAGGAAGTGTGCTGAAATTTCCAGAACCATAAAAGCCAAGGGATGCTACCACCTGAGAGATGATATGAGAGCTCCAGATGTACCATAAGTGGTGCCCACTCTATCTCTATTGATGCTGGCCGAGAGACTGATGAAATGACTGCCTCTCACCCTTAGTTTCCTATGGGCCCTTAAAGCCAACCACCATTAACCCAATTGTGTCTTCACTCCCTGTAGCCAGAAAAAGCCCCAAACATCTTATTTGATGCACAAAATGGTGATGTTAACTTTGCCCTAGCTTTTCCCGTTTTTAAGTTTACAAAAGATTGGGCCCACATTGCCCATTTATTTGAATCTAAAGGCAAGGACATGATGTTTTTATTCTGTTAGTCCTCCTCAGTCAGATTCTGAATCCTGTCACAGCACCTTCCTCATTTTGTTGATTGCTATCATCAGAGCCATAGAAAAGGGTTTGGCTATTTTGCATTTCAACTTTTTGACAGCAGTGCATATTCCTTTTACTCAACCTACTAAGCTTTTGCAATCATCATGCTTATTTGCTACCTCCACTCTCCCTAAGTCTTGAAATGCCCTTTGATTGTCATACACTTTTAAAACTACAAAGTGGAAATCCACACTTTCTGGTCAGCTGAGTCATCTTTGAAGGTGCCATCAGCAAGTTCTAGGACACTGATTCTCCCTCTGTGCTCAAGTGATATAACATCTTCCTCACAGTTCTAATAAATTAACACAGATCAGATCAGAAGGGGCAAACACCTGATAAGGATGAGATTATTTTTTAAAGAAAGGCCAAATGTTTAAGGAAAGTCAACTATTCTATATATTTAATAAGCAAAATTTTACATCCAGAAAGGAAAGTCCTTTCCAAAGTAAAAGACAAGACACAACAAAAAATATATATCATGATTTACAATAATTGAGGTATGAGTGTTCAGTTCCAGCCTCCCTTTGAAACACCCTTTTTTGCTCCAAAGACTCTGGCATTAGATACAGGACTGCCAGTTTCAATGCTTTGAATCTGTCAACAGTGTCAGCACTAAAGGTAAGTTAAGTTGAAAATGGCTCTAAATAAGGTAGCCAGTTCAGAGTTGAGGCCTGTGTGCAGAGTGATGAAAATAAATAGCCAAGAGCATAGAGCTGAAGTTCTATTTCTGCCTTTAGAGATCTCATAAAAATAAGTTTCACTCAGGAAGAATTTTCATAATCAGCATTTAATCATTAATATCAACTTGTTGTATTTGAAAAATAATGTTGTGTGAATATGCTAACTGGAGTAACCTGCACGAGAAATTTACAATTTGAAAAAATGGAAATAAGTGTCCTAAGCATTTTTCAATAGCTTCTGCTTAAAATCTGACTTGTAGATTATTAAGAAAATAGATGCTATTTACAAAAAACTAGGTATATCATCTCTGAGGAGCCTTTATTAACATAGAATTGAAAACAAAAACTCTGAGCAACAGTTTTAATTCTGCTCTATTATTGAAATTAGAGTGGGACCAGAGTTAACTTACTTGGAATTAAAAAAAATGGTCCAAATATAAATGTGTACATAGGTTCTTAATTAGAAAGCACATTTGTAGTATTTAAAACTATATATGAGAACATTAAATCATAGCATAATGATTTGTTATCTATCTGAATCTGTGTACTTCATCTCTATACCTCTATTTTGGATTTATACAGAGAGATCTATATTTCTATAGATGTTTATCATGATGTCATGATTCTTAAATGTTGTAAACATTCAAATAATGATAATTTTTTAAAAATTAGGGTTGTTTCCTATTGCATTATAATCTAACCTATCCTGACTGATACATCCTTGCACTTACCATATGCTGCACTGTAATTGATGTGATGGTCGTGTTCTGTCTGTCATGTTCTATCTTTCCAATACTATCAACTATTTCATACATGCCATTTCCAATAATGAATGCCCTTTCATCTGCTTTTCTTATTGCCATTAACTAGAAAATGAGATTTATAGAACAGTATGAAGTTTGGGAGGTTAAGTGATAGAATCATGGGAGGGAAACAGAATATCTATAAAAAGAAGTCAATTTAACTCTCTAATTCCCACAATAGCAATATGGACAGGTACAAATACTCTCTGACAACACATAAAGGTAGATATTCATGTATGAGTAATAGGTACTTTCTTTTATTATAAGTATTCACATCCCATTAATGTTATGTATAAATAATGACCTGTCTTGACAATATATCATTAATTCACTGTGATCGTGATTTTATTTTTTATTTTAAACCCCTGCTTGTGATGCTCTAAAATAAGAGACTTGCTAAGCATCACAAAATGCCCATTCTTTTTGTGCTCCTCTTCCCTGTGAAAGGGCTCTCTATTTGTATCTCAGGAAGCTAGTATCCATGGATGGTCTGTGACTCTCTTCTATCAAACTCTTCCTTCAAAGAAAGAACTCTTATCTAATCTTCTACCTTGGAATTTAAGAAAACATAACTATCTCTCCCAGAGGTAGATGTATTGTAAACCATGCCATTAAGGAAGGTAAAAACCTTGTTCCTTTCTACAGTACTTCAGTTAGAGGTGAATATTAGCAAAATGATCAAATAGGTGTTTTCAACCCTACCCCTACAGAAACACTGAATTTGGCAACTGCTGACAGAGAAGAGTACCTTAATGGGAGATCAGGAGTCCAGCAGAGAGGTCCCAGAACTCCATGGAAGGAAAAAAATCCAAGAATAGACACATTGAAGAGGGTAAGAAATAGTTTCACTTTATCTGAATAACCCCTTCTTCAATCAGCACATCTCAGTGTCAAGAGAGATGCCCTCATCCAATGATTTATCCCATGGAAAAAAGCGAGAGCATATTAAGCACCAGGTTTCCCCAGCCATGTGGAATACTGCCCTAGAAGTCCACTTCTATCTCACCTCATGCCAGACACTAAGGGGACTGGCACAGCTGGATAGTCTGGGGACAGGTAAAAGCAGGAGAAAAGGGCAGAGTATCACAACAACTGGAGCAAAGAACTCAGCAAAGGGTTATGGTTTCTACTAACTGCCTTGCGAACTCCACAAAGAGCCCTGCCCACAAACCTCTCCTGTCCATGGATATCAGAGCTTGAGACTCTTCAGCCTTTGGGTTCCAGGACTTACACTGAGGATACCATCAGCTTCCCTTGTTTTGAGGCCTTCATACTTGGAATGAGCCACACTACCAGCATCCAGTTTACAGATGGCTTATCATGGGACTTTTCCTCACAATCACATGAGCTAATTCCCTTAATAAATTCCCCTCATATATTTATAACATATGCTATTGATTCTGTCTTTCTGGAGAACCCCGACTAATACAGCACTCAACCTGGATTTGCAAGACTAAGAGATGGCATACAATCATAAGACTCCCTCCACCCAAGAGGAAACAAGAGAAGTGGACCAGTTTTATTCATTGAAAAGATCTGAGAGACCTCTAGAATGCTAGCCAGGCTGACTGATGAAAGTCTTTTTCTCCTGAAGACAGTCAGTAAAGACTGGGGAAGGTGACTTTTTCTTCATATGTGAAAGCAGCAATGCAAAACTTTAAGAAAAACAAAAAGTCAAGAAAATATGACACCACCAAAGGAACACAATAATTTTCTAGTAACTAACCCTTAAAAAAGGAAGATCTATGGATTGCCTAAAAAAGAATTCAAAATAATTAGTTTCAAGGAGCTCAGTGAGTTACAAGAAAATGCAGATAGAAAAGTCAGTGAAATCAGGAAAGTAATTTATGAACAAAATAAAAAATTCAACAAAGAGATAGAAATCATAAAAAAACAGGAATTTGGTATCTAAAAAATAATGTGAATGAAATGCAACATGCATAGAAGGCATAAACATAAGACTTGTTAAAGCAGAAGAAAGAATCTATGAACTTGAAGAAAGGTTATCTGAAATTACAGTAAGAGAAGAAAAAAGAAAATAAGAATGGAAAAGAGTGAAGAAACCCTATGGGATTTGTGGAACACCATCAAGCACACCAATATAGTCATTATGGGATCTCTAAAATAAGAAAGGAGCAGGAGGCTCATTTAAAGGTATAATGGCTGAAAACTACTGAAATCTTGAGAGTGATATGTACATGGGGATTCATGAAACTCAAAAGTCCCCAAATATGAACAATTCAAAGAAAATTATACTGAGGCACAATATAATCAAATTATCAAAATTCAAAAACAAAAGAATTTTGAAATCAAAAATAAAATAAAACACTGGTCACACACTAGGGAAAGTGGGCAGCGCTATCAGCAGATTTCTCAGCACAAGCCTCACAGGCCAGGGGAGAGTGCAATTATATATTCAAAATGCTGAAACAAACAAACAAACAAATAAAATCTGCCAACCAAGAAAAAGATCCCAATAAAATACTTAGGGACAAATTTAACCAAGGAGGTGAAACACCTACACACCAAAAATTGTAAGACTTTAATTAAATAAACTGAAGAAAATATAAGTAAATGGAAAGATATTACATGGTCATGGACGAGAAAAATTAATATTGTTAAAATCTCCATATGTTTACTACACAAAGTGACCTCCAGGTTCATTGCAATCCCTATCAAAATTCCAATGGCATTTTTCACAGAAATTGAAAAAAATAATCCTAAAATTAATATGGAACTACAAAGGACCCCAAATAGCCAAAGCAATCTTGAGCAAGAAGAACAAAGCTGGAGGCATCACATTTCCTGATTTCAAAATGTGTTAAAAAGCTACATTAATCAAAACTGTATGCACTGACATAAAAACAGCTATATAGAGCAATGGAACAGAATGGAGAGCCCAGCAATCAATCTATGCATTTGCAGTCAACTGATCTTGGACAAGAGTGTCATGAATACAAAACAGGAAAGAACAGTCTCTTTAGTAAATGTGCTGGGAAAATTAGATATCTACATGAAAAAGAATAAAGTTATATCCTTATCTCTCACCATATACAAAAACAGTATGGAGGTTCTTGAAAAATTAAAAATAGAATTACCACATGATTCAGTAATCCCACTTCTGGGTACATATCCAAAGAAAATGAAATCAGTGTCTTGGAAAGATGTCCGCATTCCCATGTTCATTGCAGTATTATTCATAATAGCCAAGATATGGAATCAACCTAAGTGTCATTTGCAAATGAATGGATAAAGAAAATGTGATATATGCACAACATACACAAAACACACACACTTACACTCACAGAAAAACAAAATGGAATATTATTTAGCTTTAAAAATAATGTAATCCTGCCATTTGTGACAACATGGGTGAAACGGGAAGACATCATACTAAGTGAAATAAGCCAGACATAGAAAGATAAATACTTCATGATATCACTTATATGTGGAATCTAAAAAAGTTGAACTCATAAAATTTGAAAGTATAATGATGGTTGCCAGGGGCTGGAAGGTGGGAGAAATGGGAAGATACTGGTCAAATGGCACAAAATTTCAGTTTTGCAATGTAAGTTCTGGTGATCTAATGTACAGTAATATTAACTGTAGTTAATATTACTATAATGTATACTTGAAACTTGCTAAGAGAATAGATCTTAAATGTTCTTACCACACAAAAAATATGGTAACTATGTGAGGTGATAGATATGTTCATTAGCTTGATTGTGGAAATCATTTCACAATGTATACTTATATCAAACATCATGCTGTACACCTTAAACATATACATTTTTTTTTTGGTTAAGTATATCTCAATAAAACTGGGGGGGGGGGGGAGTGGGATTCAGGCCAGAATCTCTAACTATAAAGATGGAGTATCTTACTGTCTCCTCACATTCTAGTGTGTATCTTGGGATTTTGAGGATGTCAAGATGCCAGAATAAAATTATTGCCCCCCCCCAAATGAAACACTTCACTCATTGGCATAAAAGGAACGGTCCTTCCAAATAGCTCAAAAATCAGACAGCTAGCACCTATTTGCCAGCGACTTAGCTTGTATCAAGATGGTCCCACACATACAAAACACATTTCCTTTGGATTACGATTATTTGGATTATGATTATTACTTATAGAGAAATAAATATGTATTTTAAATAAAGTGGTGAAAATATCATAAACTACTTTTCTTAGGATGGTTATGAATTTCTTGGTAAACCTGGGTCAGTGATACTCAATCTTCAATCAAGAACACCATTAAACAAATGCCTATGCTTTCTCCAGACTGAACGAACTAGGATCAGAGGTTGGGTTGAGGTATCACTATGAATTAACTGAAAGCTCCACAAGCAATTCTGATGTATAGCCTGAATTGAGAACCACTACTCTAAGGAATACTGAGTATACTTCTTTGTAATACACACACACACACACACACACACACACACACACACACACACACACACACACACACACACACACACACACACTTAGTTAAATGATTTCTCTTTTTTTTAACATATATCCTTCAACAAATAGTTCCCCCACTGTAGAATCATCACAACATATATTCAGCTTGGATCTTAAACTATGATTCTTAAGAGTTCGTCAGTTGCATGTAACTTTTTTCTTGTCAACAGACACCGTATAGAGATAAAGAGAAAATAAGCCTTACTGGAGCTTCCTAACTTGTTTCGATCAAATATTGACTGTTCACTCCAGTGGAGGTAAGCCCTGGTGGCAGTGAATAAACACATTATCTCCATGTTCATCTAACTGGACACAACAGGATTCTCAGCTGTATCTTCCAGTCTGCCCCATATTACTACTCATGAGGGAGGTAAATGACCATGTCTTGGGGACTACCAGGGGAGGAAAGACTCTTCATTTATAGGGCTAAGGCAAAATGTGAAGACACTATGCAAATGAATACATATAGTGGGCCCTGTTATTGCTTTTTAGCAAAGCGATGTCCCTGATGAAAGGAAGGATAGCACTGGGCTCATTTAATTTGTTTGTATAGTATACATTCCTGCAGTTCTCTGCATAGTAAAGTTGCTTTTGCCCTTTTCCACCCAACATTCTTTACCCCTCTTAAATACTTTTCCCTAAGGAAAGCTGAAATATGACATACATATGGGCCACTGAATTCTTCAATTACTCACTGAAAAACCCCATCAAGTATGAATTACATGTCAGGCTCAATACCGGGGTGCTGAAGGATGTAGAAATGACTCATTATAGAGCTGATCTCAACATGTTCTCACGCCATTGAAAGACTGAAAGAGGCAGATGTGCACACTGATAGGTTTCAGTGTGGTAAAATCTATACTGAAGTTTGAAGCATATTTGAGGCATCACAGAAGAGATGGCTAACCATCTTGAAAACTTCAGGAAAGTGTAGCAAGAATGGCACTGGGCATGCACAAGAATTGAGGCCAAACCTGAAAAATTGTCCTGCTCAGCTTTTCCTAAGTTTGGGCTTAAGGAAGGCAATTTTCTGCCTTGAAACAGATACACCAGCACAATATCAGAAGCCTACAAGTTGAAGTTTCTTCAAACTCACAGTTTGTAAGCACCTTAAAATGGTTCCCTCACAGCCCTTTTCCTTCATTTAGAGTGGTACAGAAAACACTGTAGGTCAAACAGATAGTGCGGTAAAAAATTTGGAATGGTGCTACAGTGTTGTCTGAAAGTACATTAAAAAATGCAGGCATATGGTTATAATGGCTTTATTTCTAATCCAAATGCTTTATAACATGCCTCATTTAGGATTAGATTCATGCCTGGCATGAATTAATGGGAAAATCTGTTTCTGAATTATCCAAGTGTAACAGGTGGTCTGGCAGGCTCAATTAAAGGAGGTTCTTAGTCTCATTACCAGAGGAATGACCTCTGGGTAGATTTTCAGGCCCACCTGGATTCCCCAATATTTATAGCAAAGGGTTATTTCAATTGGTGTTCTAGAAAGCATTAAAAACCATTGTTTGAAGGGAGGAAAATAGAATGCTATGGAAAACAATGGACAGGGTTAGTGAAAAATTAAACTAGGGATGTGCATGTGTGTTTCCGTACATGAGTATACACACTCTGCTCTCAGCAACCACGGTTTTATAGCAAGTGAAGATTCACATCACTGATTTTTGAGGCAGCTTTTGAAGAAAGCCCAAAGCACACCATTATGCATCAACTGTGTATTAGAAGGACAAAGCCTGTGTTGTCTACAGTTAAAAATGTGGCCTTTAGGAGATGTACATAAATCCTAGGGTAGAACTTAAAATTCTAAGAGGAGTGGGTGAATAAACATGTGCCACCTGAGAGAACATTCTTCAATATATTCCCAAAGGTGAGTTGTTGAAGAACCTGGCTAGCAGTCAGTCAGTCTGAGGTAATCTTTTTAATGAAGGCCTACAAGGCTTCATTAGAAAGTTTGAAAATTAGAAAGTCTGAGAAAAAAGAACTGGAGTTTCCCTTCTGGCTGAGAACAGATTCAGCCGTTGTGGGAATTAGCCAAAGAGGTGTTAGAATTGACACTGTACGAAGAATGCTGAGAAGCCAGACCATTGACCTCACTCAACTTGAAGAGCCTCTATTTGTATGTGTATTTATTTATTATAATTTTGAACACTTTTCTCCAAAAGCTTACAGGGTCAGGTGATATACTTGCTTTTAGTAACAAAGGAGATCACTTGCAAATTGGCATTATCTTTTCTACTCTCAATTGGATGGCCAAATTAATGGTCCATGCTATCTTGTTTGATCCTTTCTGTTAGTTATACTGCATCCCACTCTACTAGTTAGTACTTTAAAAGGCCACCCAAGGGCTCCAATATAAAAATAGCTTTGAAGCCAATTTTACAAGAAAAAGCCAAACGAACCAAAAAGCATTGACTTTTCTTGGACTCATTAGAAGATTGGTCACAAGGCAAACTTCCACCCCAAAATGTGGAGAGACAGGCAAATCCACAGGCATAGCTGAGATCTGTTTACCTGTAAAAGAAGCCACTGGAACCATAAACTTGTAGGAATACTTAAATAGTGATCTTGATGAATTTCTGGAGGCTGATTGCAGACTAGCATGAGAGTCAGAATTCCTGGGGACCTACAGAGTTCCCTGAGTTTTACCTCCAGGAACCCCACCCCACCTGTTCTCACAGTGAAGAGCCAAGATATATCCTCTGATGGTTCTAGCAGGGGGAAGCGAAGAATAAATTCATGCATCACATACAATGTTTTGGTCAACAAGGGACCACATCTACATATGACAGTGGTTTCAGAAGACTATAATACCATATTTTTACTGTATCTTTGCTAGGATTAGATCCCTTTAGATACACAAACACCACTGTGTTATAACTGCCTGCAGTACTCAGTACAGTAACATGCTGTACAGATTTGCAGCTTAGGAGCCATAGGCTATATGGTATGGCCTAGGTGTGTAATAGGCTATACCATCTAGGTTTGTGTAAGTGCACTCCATGATGTTCACACAATGACAAAATCATCTAATGACATATTTCTCTGATTGTGAGTGTTCTCCATAGCAAAGGCCTACACTCCAGGGGGGAAACAAGCTTTGCCAGAGCCTTATACCACCTGGAATAATTCCAGCTCTCCCTAACCTAAGAGGAAAAATAAAAAAAGCTTAGAAACTCTTGTGAATGTCAAAGCCCAGAGATACAGGCCCACTAAAGAACTGAGAATTAAGTTAAAATTGTGCAACGCTTGCCCTCCACCCACTTTACCACCAAACCAACAGGGCTCCAGTATAATGACAGTGGATACCAGCTGAAAGAACTGAAAGATGCAGACTCTATCTGAGGAGGAGTTCTTAGGGAAGATCCAAGAAAACTGGGAAGATATAAAAAAGGACACTAGAAGAAACTGAAGCCTCAGGCACACACAGCTGCAGAAAACATTAAACACAGCTCAGCTTCCAGCCATATGAACATAAATTCTCACATTCAAGGGCTATTTACCTCAATTTCTATGACCTAATACAAAATGTCTGGTGTCAACAGAAATCGCAAGGCATGCCAAGAGGGAAGTGGACTCCAGGTATGTCATAGCAAAATATGGCACTTTGGTATGCTGATTATTTTGAATTAATGGCACTTGGGAAGTAGCAGATCCTGGATGAGGCTTTTCTCTGAAATTCCATTATCTGCCTAAAGACCAGACCCAGTAAAGAAGAACACAATTGCCTGCAGTCTTCTTACTGAGATTTCATTAACCAAGGAAGATTAAATCCATATCACCAAGGAAGAGACTGATAATCAAACACCATACCTAAAGCCCAGATGAACTTCATCCCAGACCATTGTCTATTCTACTGGTCCATTCATCTCTCCTAAAAATCATTTACTACCCCATCTAAAAGTGCCTACATTCCCAGTTCCCTCTCCCCTATGACGAAGGTTATATAAGCTTCTGAAGCTTATTGGGTTATTGGGTACTCATCTTCCTGTGATGTCTCCCCTGCAAGTTAATAAATTTGTATGCTTTTTCCCCTATTAATCTATCTACTGCCAGTTTATTTCAGCAGATTTAAAAACCTTCTGAGATAAAACAGTCTGAAAAGACAAAGTAAGCATCAGAACCAGACTCAGATATTAAACTGATGTTGGAATTACCAGACAAAGAATTTAAAATAACTATGATTAATATGTTAAGGTCTCTGATGAAAAAAGTAGACAACATTTAAGAACAGATAAGCAATATAAACAGAAAGATGAAAATTCTAAGAATCAAGAGATGCTAGAAATCAAAAACACTACTACAGAAATAAAAAATGACTCTGATGGGCTCATCAGTAGATGACCAAAAACACAGCCAAGAAAAGTTGACTCTCAATCAACAGAAACTTCTTAAACTGAAATGCAAGGAAAAAAATAATTTAAAAAATGAATGAATGAACTTAGTACACCAGGATTTTCAGTTTAAAATGGTTTGCCAAAGGATTTAATCATACAATAAGTACAGAGTTAGAGCATTTTCAAAAAGAATTGCTAGATTATGAATGAAAGAGATTCATTACAACAAATCAATAAATCCTGAGTAGTAGACCAAATATTCTATTTGATAAAATGAGTGAAACCATTGAACAACAATGTAAATGTACTTAATGCCAAAGAACTACACTCTTAAAAATGGTTAAAATGGCAAATTTTATGTTATTTATACTAACCAGAGTAAAAAAAAACTTTTAATTTTTAAAAAAATGAGTGAAACGATGGTATTGATATAACTGTCCCATTTAGTAGAATCATCACCAGAACCTACATACTCACACACAAATAAACAAATGTTTGTCTCTGGAAAAATAAGTTAAAGCAAATTTGAAAGAGATGTGTATGTTAATTAGCTTGATGATTGTAATCAACTTACTATGTATATGTATATCAAAATAGGCTGTATATCTTAAATATAACCAATTTCAATTAAGAAAATTAAAAATAAACCAAATTTAAAACTGCAGAGTGAGTTCTCATTCTATTAGTTCCTGTGAAAACTGGATGTTTAAAAGATCCTGGACCCCCTCTTCCTCTCTCTCTGCTCCTGCCATATTCACCACGTGACAAGCTATGTTGCTGTAGAGTTACCACTGAGAACAAGGCTCTCTCCAGATGTGCTCCCTGGACTTTGGACTTCCCAGCCTCTGAAACTCTAAGCAATAAATATTGTTTCTTTACAATAAAATAAAACCGCAGAAATAAAATAAGGCCCAGTAAAGCTGAAATCCTTAGGGTTTAGGAGACATTCAGAGCAGTCTTTAAAGATTCCTTTCATGGGTTAATTTATAAAATTATAGTTATTGAACTTTCATTATATTATAGACACTTTCCTAAGAGATCATCACATGATAATCAGAAAAAAAACACTTTTAAATTACATTTCATATTTTTGATAGATATTTTTGACAATTTATTCTTCACTCTTCATATCCAAGTCATTGGCACATGACAAAATATATCTCAACTCTGCCCACTTCTCCCATGTTCATAGTAGCACTATCATAATAGCCAAGAGGTGAAAGCAATGCAAGCATCCCTCAATGGATGAATGGATAATCAAAATGTGGTATATGTATACAATGGAATACTACTCAGCCTTAAAAGGAAGAAAATTCTGACACACGCTACAACATATATGAACCTTGAAGACATTACACTGAGTGGAATAAGCCAGTCAGAAAAAGACAAATACTGTAAAATTCTACTTGTATGAGGCATCTAAAATAGTCAAGTCCATAGAGACACAAAGTAGGAGCTGGGGAAAAGGGAGAGTGTGGAGGGTTGTTTAATGGGTACAGAGTTTCAGTTCTGCAAGATGAAAAAGTTCTGGAGATATGATGGTGGTGATGGTTGTGTAACAATGTGAATATATTTAACATTACTACACCGTATACTCAGAAATGGCTAAAATGGTAAATCTTATGTTACGCTTTTTTTACCACAATAAAAACAAACACACAAACACACACGTACACAAAAATCTCCCCACTTCCTTTTTTTTCCTTTTTCCATCTCTAAATCTAAGCGATCATCAACTTTTACCTGGATCACTAAAATGGCTCCCTGTAATGCTTGACCCACTCCCATCGATTCTACACTGCCTGAGATCAAACTTTTAATTGGTGTTATTAAGTTAAGAGAAGAAAATCAAGAGAAGGAGGAAGTTAATTTTAAAAAAAAACAACTTTGTGCTTGTAATTAAAAAAAATGAGAATACACTTTTTCACTTTTAGTAGGGCAGAGATATGAAATACACATATTCTATCTAAATTGAGGAGAATTTTAAACATTAAATTAGTGATGCTCTTTTAGAGGTTAAAATGTATTACAATAAAAGAAGTTGTAAAATCACAACTTGGTATATTGAAGAGAATTTTATACATTTAGTTGTTAATAATGAGAACTTTTAGACACCGAAATATATGACAATGAAATACATGATACTAAAAAATTATACCTTGGGATTTCTCCCACTCATTAAAGTGAGAGAAATATCTAGAGGCTTTAAGCTTCTCAGAAGAAATTATTGTATAAGTCATGATTCTATATATAATGATTTTTAAATTGTGGGCTTGAATGTTTTAAATACTTTTGATAATCTAAAAAATAGACTTTCAGAGTTGTTTGCCTTGCACAATTGTCATCACAAAAATTAACATATAAAAACAAAAAATTTAAAGCACAATTTACATTTAAATTAGTCAGGTTTTCATCCAAATATAGTTAAAATTCCCCAAGATGTATTCTTTCTACTTAGACAGACACAGGCATAACAAAAACAAGTTTTCCATTGTTATGGGAAATAACTTGCTCTGCTTTCCTTTTTTTAAAACTTTTTTAATAAAAAAGGATATTTCCATTTCACTACGAAATATATGGATAGAAAAACCTACAAATAAATAACTACTGGTTTCACTTTCCTGCCAAGAATTCCAATACATGGTTTCCAGGGCTATAACAGTCTATTCATTTTAAAAATGTTTCATCTATGATGTGATTTATCGGAAATAAGAACTTCGTAATAACGTTTTGGAAACCCCTGGAAGAATCAAGGAAAGCAGATTACTGCATTCAATGTCCATAGTATTTATTTCACATTGGACTTCCATTGCTACCTTATCTGCATAGTAATAATCTTTTCTATTCCTATCGAAAAAAATCATCACAAAAGTTCAGTTATACAATTTAGCCCAAAGATTTTATTTTATTTGGCTTGCTTTATAATAACAAGAGTGGATTTATTTTTATATCCAAGGATTATTATTGAGAATGTTAGTGGAGAAAATGCAGTCATTAAAATCAATACACTTACTAAATGGGTGCTAAATGAATATAGATTTCAGCTGATAAATATATTTCATATAAAAAACTTTCATTTTTAATTTTCTATTTTTCAATAATACTTTATATTAATTGTAGAAATATTCACATATTAGCATAGCATATTGGGAAAGTCATAATGCATAAACCAAAAGACCATTTTAACATATGAGTAAATTTAATAGATATATTTCTAATCTATTTCTTGAAGTTACTCAAACTGCTAAACTTGAACCCAACCCGGTTCTCACATCCAAGTGTAAACCTGTGAAACTTCCATATGATCTTCAGATAAAAAGAAAATGACAGCAGTGAAAACCTGTCCAATAAGTACAAAGCTAAAACCAGAGTATCAAAACTAGTTTTTCACACATAAGTGATCCTTGTCAGTATAAAACACAAAACATAATATGAGAAATAAAACATATAAAATGCTTTAACTACTCTATTAATTTGCATAAGCCAGGAACAAGTTAGGTCCAAAGGGTAGGTGTTTCGTTTCAGATCTCATTTGCCAGACCTACAACACTAATGAACTGATGGTGTTGTTTAACTTCAAATGGAACAAAGATTGTAAAAGGGAAAGTTGGGGGGAAAATCTTCATTAGGAATAGAAAGGGAAGTAAGCATGAATACAGTTAATGATAATGCTCTATTTTTTTATCCTGAAATTTTGCAACATTTATTTTGAAATTTTATTTAGAAGAATGCCACAAACAGTGACTGTGAATATGGAATTCGTCTCATTTCTCCTGTGTTTCAGGACAACTTGTCTGTCATATCATTTTTCTGGAGTTAAAAAAAAATTCTGTACCCAGGTTATTGACCACAATTAAAAAGTGAGTGTTATGGCTTAACACTATGCTTACTTTGCTTCATATTCAGACTCTTATTTAAGGAACTGATTCATATAATGTTCTTCACTAAAATGCAAATTGTCCTTAAGATAGCAGGGAACTTTTTTTTTTTCCCAAAGACAAATCATAGCTTTAGAATTTAGTTAATACTGCTGAAGATGAAAGTAAAAGCATATATTTTTCAAGTGGGCCAAAGTGGTCATTTCTCTAAAATAGTGCTTAATAGCTTAAAGAAAATATTTCTCGAGGGCTTAAGTGTAGAACTAAGTTTTCAACAGTTTATCTATGAATCTAGATTCAAGGAAAACACCCTCTCTTTGAGAATCATTTTGAAAAATCAGTTATTTTCTCTTTTTATGTCACTGATTGTCAATGAGGTTGTAATTGTCATTTAAAGAAAGAGAGTCTTTCATTTTATGAGACATTGCAAGACTCTGGAAATCACAGACCTAGACACCATACATCACGAACAATGACTTTTACAGTTAAGGAACCATAGAGGTAAGACCCTACTGATATGTAAGTTACAAAGGAACTCTCATAAAAATTAAACATGTTAAAGGTTGTACAGATAGAATTATTTATAATAACTTTTAAATTTAAGAGGTGATTATGTAGCATTGAAATGGTTATATTCACATTTAGTATTCTTAATTAGCTGTGATTTTTAATTTGTGAAAGTGAAAAGAGCAAATGATGACTTTTTGGTTTTCTAGTGTCAGGCACTGCTAATTCTAGCTGTCAGCCAAAAATATAGCAGACCACATGTGTTTAAAGCCCAAAGCCAACAAACACCATTTCTCCATTTCAGTGTCACTGAAATAAATGAAGGCAATCACATCAGATGGAAACTATGCCTACTTGGGGAGTTAAGTAATCACCTCTGTTGGACCTGTGGCTAGACAGATGATATAATATGAGGAAAATGTGTAAGTTACGGTATTGCCTTAAGCTCAGTTTTCAGAAGAATTGACAAGAACATGGGAGAAGAGAAGACTCAGACTCATTGAACCAGATAACATGTCCATTGTTCTCCTTTAAATATTTCTAATAACTCAAAGAAACATAATATAATGGGCTAGCTTTCTTGATTTCTTTTTCTGTATGTTCCCTGTTGGAGCATAGAAATGCTACTGATTTTTGTCTGTTGATTTTGTATCCTGCAACTTTGCTGGAATCATTTATCAACTCTAAGAGTTTTTTTGTAGAGGCTTTAGGCTGTTCAATGTATAGGATCATATCATCCACAAACAGGGACAGTTTGACTTCATCTTTTCCAGTCTGGATGCCCTTTCTTTCCTTCTCTTCTCTGATTTCTCTGGCTAGTACTTCCAACACTATGTTGAATAGGAGTGGTGAGAGTGGATATCCTTGTCCAGTTCCTGTTCTTAAGGGAACAGCTGAAAGCTTTTTCCCATTCAGGATGATATTGGCAGTGGGCTTATCATATATGGCTTTAATTGTGTTGAGATACTTTCTATCTATACCTAACCTGTAGAGAGTCTTTATCATGAATGAATGTTGAATTTTGTCAAATGCTTTTTCAGCATCTATAGAGATGATCATATGGTTTTTGTCTTTGCTTTTATTGATGTGGTGTATCACATTTATTGATTTGCATATGTTGAACCAACCTTGCAACCCGGGGATGAATTCCACTTGATTATGGTGTATAATTTTGTGTATGTGTTGATTCATTCTGTTAGTATTCTATTGATGATATTTGTGTCTATATTCATCAAGGATATTGGCTTGTAGCTTTCTATTTTTGATGTATCTTTGACTGGTTTTGGTATCAGTCAAAGAATTGTTTGCCTCACAGAATGGGTTTGGGAGAATGGCCTCTGTTTCAATCTTTTGGAATAGTTTGTAGAGAACTGGTATCAATTCCTCTTTGAAAGTTTGGTAGAACTCTGCAGTGAACCCATCTGGTCCTGGGATTTTCTTTGTTGGGAGCCTTCTGATAACAGCTTCAATCTCTTTTATTGTTATTGGTCTGTTCAGATTTTCTATATCCTCTTGGCCCAATGTTGGTAGTTTGTATGTGTCCAGAAATTTATCCATTTTTTTCCAGATTTTCAAATTTGTTGGCATATAGTTGTTTATAGTAGTCTCTAATGATTCCTTGTATTTCTAAGATATGAGTTGTAATATCACCTTTTTCATTTCTAATTTTTGTTATTTGGGTCTTCTCTCTTCTTTTCTTAGTTAGCCTTGCTAAAGGTTTGTCAATTTTATTTATCTTTTAAAAAACAACTTTTTGTTTCATTGATCTTTTGTATTGTTTATAAAGTTAACCAAGGATGTGAAAAATCTCTACAAATAGAACAACAAACCTTTGTTGAGAGAAATTAAAGAGGACACAAGAAGATGGAAAGATATCCCATGCTCTTCGATCAGAAGAATTAGCATTGTGAGAATATCCATATTACCCAAAGTGATCTACAAATTCAATGCAATCCACATCAAAATTCCAATGACAGTTTTCTCAGAAATGGGAAAAAAACTATCCAGACATTTATATGGAATAACAAAAGACCATGAATAGCCAAAGCAATCCTGAGCAAAAGAAAAAAAAAAAGCTGGAGTCATAACACCACCTGACTTTAAATTATGCTACAAAGCTATAATAACCAGAACAGCATGGTAACAGACATATGGATCAATGGAATAGACTAGAGAATGCAGAAATCAACCTGCACACCTACATCCATCTGATCTTTGACAAAGGCACCAAGTCTACACACCAGGGAAGAGACTGCCTCTTCAGTAATGGTGCTGGGAAAACTGGATATTCATATGTAGGAGAATGAAACTAGACCTGTATCTCTCACCATATACCAAAATCAAATCAAAGTGGGCTAAAGAATTAAATACACATCCGGAAACAATAAAACTCTTTAAAGAGAACATAGGGGAAACACTCGAGGAAGTAGGAGTGGATACAGACTTCATGTATATGACCCCAAAAGCACAGGCAACCAAAGGAAAAATAAACAAATTGGATTATAACAAACGAAAAAGCTTCTGCACAGCAAAAGAAACAACCAACAGAGTGAAAAGACAACCAACAGAGTGGGAGAAAATATTTGCAAAATATACATCTGATGAAGGATTAACATCCAGAATATACAAGGAACTTAAACAACTTTACAGCAAAAAAAGAAATAGCCCAATTAAAAAATGGCAAAGGAGCTGAACAAGCATTTCTCAAAGGAAGATATATGAATAGCCAATAGACATATGAAAAAATGCTCAACATCACTCAGCTTTTGAGAAATGCAAATCGAAGCCACTTTGAGATACCATCTTACTCCAGTTAGGATGGCTAATATCCAAAAGACTGAGAATGATAAATGGTGGCGATGTTGCAGAAGAAAAGCAACTCTCATACACTGTTGGTGGGACTGAAAAATGGTGCATTCTTTATGGAAAATGGTATGGGGGTTCATCAAACAATTACTGATAGATCTATCATATGACCCAACTATTCCATTGCTGGGAACATACCCAGAGGAATGGAAATCATCATGCCAAAGGGATACCTGTACTCCCATGTTTATTGCAGCTCTATTTACAACAGCCAAGAGTTGGAACCAGCCCAAATGTCCCTCATCAGATGACTGGATAAGGAAAATTTTGCATATCTACACAATGGAATACTACTCTGCTATAAAAAAGAATGAAATACTACCATTCGCAGTAACATGGATAGACTTAGAGAAAATTATAATAAGTGAAACAAGTCAGGCACAGAAAGGGAAATACCACATGTTCTCCCTTATTTGTGAGAGATAAAATAAATAAATAAATAAACACACTAACAAAGGGTGGAGGGAGGAAGAGACACAACAATCACAACAATTCCTTGAATGTAAGAAAAGTGAACAGATATGATGTAGTGGGGGAGAGGGGAGATAGGGAGTGGGGAAAGAGGACCAGGTAAAGGGACAAGAAAATCAACTACAATGTATATTGAGAAGTTAAAAACAATGTTTGGTTTAAAAAAAAAATGTGAGAAGAGGTTGCCTGAGAAAACAACGGATGGCATGTAGTCATGGGCATGGATTGATTAAGGTTTTTAAAGACTGGAGAAAATGACAGGAGGAATTTCAAGAATCTTCTGTAGAAATTTTGAAATAGAACAAGTATCCCTGGGCCTGGATATCTGAGCTGGTTCTAAATAGAAGCAAGGAGATGGCATTTGCATATATATGTATGTCCATAATTTTTATATCGTCTTTATGTATGTATGTATGTATGTATATATCTTTTTTACAGAATGCAGTATCACCAGCTTTAAGAGGGGACATGCTGTTTTCATTTTCTGGAAACACTTATTGACAAAGACAAGCTCAGATGCCTTGAGCTCACTAAAGTCAGGTCATATAGGTGTTGAGAGTTAATACAACAGGGTGAAAGATGACCCTGCCATTACTCTTTCTCTTTAAGAGTCCTAAAAATGTATATGTCAGAAGAAATATATGGGTTGGTCAAATCAGGATAATTAGCATATTCATCATTAGAAAATGTAATCATTCCTCGTGTCCAATAACCAATTTCTCACTAACCCCCTTCCGCCACCCTCTTTCACACTTCTAGTAACCACAGTTCTGTTCTCTCCTTTTGTAAATTCAATGTATTATTGTGATTGTCTTTCTTTCTTTTTCTCTTTCCTTCCTTCCTTCCTTCCTTCTTTCTTTCTCTTTCATTCATTCATTCATTCATTCATTCATTCATTTTTTAGCTCCCACTCAGGAGTAGGACATGTGGTATTTCTCTTTCTGTGACTGGCTTACTTCACTTAACATAATTTTCTCCAAGCTCATCCATTTTGCTGTGAATGGCAGAATTTCATTATTTTTATGGCTGAGTAGTATTCCATTGTGTGTGTAAATACTACATTTTCCTTATCCAGTTGTCCATCAATGGACACTTAGGCTGGCTCCATATTTTGGCTATTGTTAAATAGAGCTGCAATGAACATTCGAGTGCAGTTATCCCTTCGACATGATGATTTCCATTCCTTTGGGTATATACTCAATAGTGGGATGTTGGACCATGTGGTAGTTATATCATAGCAACTTTATTCACAATTATAAAAAAAATTGAAGCTACTTAAATGATCATCAACACTAAAATTGATAAATAAGTTGGGGTATATGCATATAATAGAATACTACTCTCAGCAATGAAAATAATGGTCTATTTAACACACAGCAACATGGATGGATTTCACATTAATGTTATTATGAGAAAGAAGCTAGAATCAAAAGTGTAATGCATGATTGCATTTATATGAAATTCAAAATATACATGACGCCAGAAGTCACAAGTGGTTACTTGGAGGAAGAAGAGTGGTTATTGACTTGGAGAAGCATAAAGGAGACTTCTAAGTAACTGGAAATGTTCTAAGTCTTGATCTGGATGGTAGATGTATGGATGCATACACACACACACACACAAATTCATTGGGAAATACATTTAAGATTTGCGCTCTTTATACCATGAAGAGAAAAAGACTCAGGAAAACTCAGCATGTTATTATCATCTCTATTTTATGAGTGTCTGTTGACCTGTTTTAGATATGTAGACAGAGGACAGATAGATAGGATTCCTGTGCTAAGGCCGCAGCAGCAAAGTACCACAGACTGTGTGACTTAAGCAACAGAATTTATTTCTCACAGTTCTGGAGGCAAGAAGTCCAATATCAAGGTATAGGCAGGTTTAGTTTCTTCTGAGGCTTCTCTCCTTGGCTTGGTCCTTCCAGGAGTGGTCACCTTCCAGCTGTGTCTTCACATTGTTCTTCCTTTGTGCATGCCCTTTGATGTCTCTCTAAGTGTCCAAATTTCCTCTTGTTATAAGGACATCAGTCAGATTGGATTAGAGCCCACCCTAACAACAAACATCATTTTAACTTAAATACCTCTTTAAAGGCCCTATCTCCAAATACACTCACATTCTGAGGTACTGGAAGTTTTGACTTCAACGTAAGAATCTATGAATCTTGCGGGGACACACAATACATGTGCATACACACACACAAGGGTACTTCAAAAAATTCATGGGAAAAATTCATGGGAAAATAGAATTAAAAGATTATATGAATCTTTCTATGAACTCTTTGAAGTACCCTTGTGTGTATATATATGTAGGCGTGTGTGTGTGTGTGTGTGTGTGTGTGTGTGTGTCCTCCACATTTGAAAATACTAGTAGGCCTATCTATGCAAACCTGCTTAGTACCAGACACTATTCTAGGCAATTAAAACATATTGTTTTAATTTTAATTACATCCCTGAATAGTGGTTATTATTATTAACACCCACTCTGCAATGGGAAAACAGGTCGAGAGCAATAAGTGATTAGTCCAAGGTCAATTAGCTTTTAACTGTCTAAACTAGGATTAAATTTCAGGTCTCTTTACCTCCAAAAATTCTACTTCATCATGCCATCTCATCTACCATTATATACACACAGGTACACACACATACTTGAAAGGTGTGAGTATTGGTATGTGAATTCTAAATAGGTTAGATACTTTTTAATAGCACTGAGCAAATTTTGACTATTTGCATATTCAACTAACATGAATAAGCCAATAGAGACTGAGTGGATACATATATACTGCAAATTCAGTATTATTTTGATTCTGTATTTTTCCATTAACTGAAAGCTAGCTACCATAGCAACAGAGCTGGTTTAAACCAAATTCCCATGAAAGAGACCTGTTTGGCAGGAATAGATTTTAGAATCTTCTGCATGTCCAGAGAGGAAACAAAAGGCTGGGTAACAAGCTAAAAAACATAAAATTAGCCAAGTCCCTGAACCCTCACTACAGGAGACATAGGTAAAAATACCTATGTGACCATAAGACGCAAAATTCTCCTGAATGCTGCTATTTTATAAGCATACACGTGACATGTGAGTGAAGAATCAATTTTTAAAATCCTTTTGTAGTGTGGATTTTGAGTCCTAATATTAATCATTTTGAATCTTCTTTCTCCTTTGAGACTTACACTAAGGTCTATAGATTCCTGCCCCTACCCTTTGGAATGAATTTCTTATATAGTCTTCTCCTTTTTGTTCCATTACTAGCACCTCACTAGGTCACTACAATGCTCCTTTCCCTGACCTCTCTACCTTATGCTATTATCCACTGAAAGGTGTGAAATGGCTGTGTAATCATACAGCAGGGGTCGTAATTTTAATCCAACTATGAAATAGGTACAAAGAAACAATTATTATCAGCGTTTTAGAGATGAGAAAATTGAGAAACAGAGGAAGTTAAATGTCTGCTGAGTTATAAAGATGTCTTCTGCTTAAAGGAGATACTAAATGCCACCCTGGAATGATTAAGGCTGCTACTAACATTTCATCCTATAGTCATGTGTTTCAATTCTTGCATTTGTACAGGAAGTAAGCCTAGATTAGGCTTAATCTCTAATACGGTTTTTTAAAAACATTTTAGGGCATCAGACAATCCAACAAAGGAGAACTACTTACTTTAGTAAGAAGGGATGCCTTCTTTTATGACCCAGTAATTAATTTCCTCTCTTATCCATCCACCCACCCATCCATCCACTCACTCTCCCAAGACATATATTAAACACGTACTAAGTGCTAGGTTTGTACTCAGCATTAAGAATACCATGGGGAAGAGAAGACAGTTGCTGGGGATCATAAAGGGTCCTGCAGGAACAGAGGATAGAGAAATATACATAAAGACACTGTCATGTTTATTGTAGCACTATTCACAATAGCCAAGACATGTAATTAACCCAAGTGTCTATCAACAGATGAATGGATAAAGAAAATGTGCTATACACACAGTGGAATACTGTTCAGCAATAAAAAAAGAAAGAAATCCTGTCATTCGTTGTAACATGGATGAGCTTCGAGGATAGTATGTTATGTGAAGTAAGCCAGGAAGAGAAAGAGAAATACTGCATGTTCTCATCCATAGGCTGAAGCTAAGAAAGTTGATTATATAGAAGTAGAGGGTAGAATGGTGATTACCAAAGGCTGGAAAGGGGAGCAGAGATGGGGGCTAGTGAGAGGTTGGATAATAGATACAACAGTACAGCTAGATAGGAGGAATAATATGTAGTGTTCTATAGCACTGTAGGGTGACTACAATCAACAACAATTTATTGTATACTTTCAATAAGCTAGAATAAAGGATTTTGAATGTTTTCAATGTAAAGAAATGATAAACGTTTCACATAATGAAAAAATAAATAAATAAATAAATAAAATTTTAAAAGACAGTAATGGATAAGTGCTAAAAACCAGAAATCGACTGAAATGGACAGGTTACTGTGGGCAAACAAAAAGGTTGCTAATGACCAATTAGCTGACAAAGTGGGATCAAAGATAAATTGGCCAGTATTTGAAAATATAAACTCTGAGCTTTTGCTCATGACCCATCCCCTGACTTATTTCTTTCTATTTGTAGAGTCATTTCCATAGAGATTTAAAACTCTAGCTTGCTTCTAAATATGTTCTGGTTAGAGTCATCCAAATCAAAAGTGTTAAAGTAATTCAGAGATGCCCAGAGAGGATTCTAGAAATGTTTCATAAAATATGCGAGATTTTGTTTTACTTGTGCATTTGTTTGTTTGTCTTTAATTGAATGCAGCTCCCAGTCAGGAGTCTAAGTCATAATATCAAATAATCATAAACAATTATTTGTTAAACAGGTATCAAATATGCTTAGCACTGTTTATGGTATTGCTGGATAAAGAAGATTAGGGCATGTTACTGCACGCAGGGAATTTACAATTCAGTTGCGGAGATAAAATTAGCATGGAGGAAACAATTAGAGAATGATTAAGTGCTAAGCTGTATGTTACTCTTCATGGGGATTTAGAGAATCAGAAAGCTTCTGGTGGACTATGTATCCTGAAGTATGTTTGGATAGTAAAAGGTGACATGAAATGGCATTCAACAGCAGTGGAAGTGTTTCTGAGATGCTAATAGAAAATAAGGTGGGCATTAGGAAGCATCCATATTATAGGAAAAACATAGAAACTTGGTTACAGGAGGATGGATATCAAGTCCCTAGAGTTCAGATAACTGACATGAATCAGGGGAGGAAACTGGATAAACAAAAAATAACCCTATAAACCTCTCAAGAACACATTAGTTATATCTGAACACCAATTCTTTCACAAGCCTATTGGTCAAAGTATAAGATTTTTAATACATATTTTTGGATGATAAACTCAGAAGTACTTGTTGTAAAGTGCATGCCTACTGAAAGTATAAAACTCGTTCCTTAGCACCCCCAGTCATAATTATGGACTGCGTGGACTGCTAATCAGAGCTCTCCTGGGAAAACATGAAGTGGAAGGCAATGAAGCAGAGCGAGCTTTCTTAGGCTGATGGAAGCTGATATCCTGGGTTCAGTCTCACACTATTTAAACTAATTTCATTGCTGAACGCAAAACATGTAGAACACCTGATTAAATTAGGCTTTCTTTCTATTATAAATTCTGATTGTAAAAGCATTGGGATGGCTATAAATTAGTGTGTTGCACTTGGGTGTTTCAGATGTTTTCTAATGCATGTTCTTATCCGTACCAGTAAGTGTACTGTGCCTCATAACTTTACCGGAGATCATTGTTTAGTTTTGTCATAACTATTAAAATAAAAGAGTTCTATGGGTTAACTAAGATTTCTGACAGCAATTATACTCTTAAGGTAAACTCTTTTCCAGTTGAAAAGAGAGGTGAAGACTAAAAAAAGAATAGTGATAATTTGGGAGTTTACTCAATTTTTTTGAAAAAAAAAAAACTTTTAAAGTTATACAGTGAACATTTTACTGTAATATAAGTCAAATTTACTTCAAGTGTATGTTTTTAAATGACCGTATATAAAATTCTTTTGATTTTCAAGTCAATTAGTGATTGACTTTTTCTTGGAATGGTTTGTTATTTTACAAAATAATATATTTTCAATGTTAAAAAATCAAACAATATTTAAAACTACAAAAAACAAAACAAATACTAAAAATAAACATGAGGTAACATGTTTATTATTATCCCAGCTGTATCTCTAATCTATATACAGAGATAAAGATAGATATGATTTTAATAAAATAGGATTACATTAAACATGTTCATGTATTTTGAATGAAATATCATGCAATTTTAATTGCAAATAAATGAAAAAATAATATGAAGTGAAGTAATTACTAGTTTCTGAATGATCCATCTACATGTTTTAGAAATTTAAGAAAAATAAACACGAAATAGCATTATGATGTCAGCTTCACTATAATTATACATTTTAAAATAAGTATTTCAATTTTAAGACATACTGGCTTATTTCCTGTTGTAAAAGATGAGAAACTAAGCTTCTTGCCCCTCTTGTCCTTGTTCCGATTTTATTATATTAATTCAGTTTTTTTAAGTTTATAATACTTACATTGTGTTCTACAACTATGACTCTCACAGCCTTTATTTTTATTTTTGATTTTATGTTTATTTGTATTCAAAGCTCTTCACCAGTTCCTTTATCATGCATTAAACATTTTTGTGCTTTTTGTTTTTATCTTGGTTGTTTGGATTTTATCTTCAAGTAGTCCTTCCACTCCCATAAAAGGGGGCATGAAGATCTTTTATTTTCTGCATTTATTGCATCCTTATATCGTTCCAAATTATAAACAGTAAATAAAATTACTTCCCCAGATACTTCTATTCTGAAGTCCTTCTTCCTTTTTCAATTGGAACAGATTGCTCACTACTGGGGCCTACCAAATAGCTATAATCACGGAATTTCTCTTCATTCATCTCCTCTTTTTTGGTTTACTCTCTAGTTCTTATGAACAACATCCTTAAATAACATTCTAAGAAAAGCTGCCATGAAAGAAAATATTCTGAGGGTTTGCACGTCTGAAAATGTCTTTATTCTGTACTCATAGAGGTGAAGTTTGAAAACAATATATTTGGATTTGTTATTATTCTCTGCCTACATTTCTAGTCTATTTAGGAAAACTGGAAACTACTTTATGATCTATGTGATTGAAGGAAAGTAATAACACAGTTTAAGGAAAACTACATATGTACTCCAAATGCCAATTTTACAAAGAGCATGCAATTGCTTATATAATAAAATTATGCAAAGGGTGTGTATTATATATCTTTCCTGCCTTCCCTTGGCTTCTACCTACCCACTCACATCTTTTCCTAGACTATAAATATATATTTACATATATATCTTTAAAATTCAGTCATTTTCACACTTGAGAACAATATTTGTTCTTATCGTTCTAAGAAACTCAAAGAAAAATTGTTTCAAATTGCTCAGTTCAAAATATATTTAGAGGTTCAAGAAGAAAAAGTGTTAAGTTTTTTTTAAGAAATAATTTCTAGTGTTAGATCCTAGCACGTAGTCCTCTACCAGGAAATATTAATTTGCTTCCACAATTATATAATGGAATTTTATTCTCCAAATTTTTTTATTTTTAATATCCTAATGACTAACATTTTTCTTTCTTCATTACTTTATTAAAAATTACTGCAAAAATATGCATCCTACCTTCACATTTTTCTGACACACTTCTTTCCTTATCTTTTGGCCCAATATTATTATTATGTAATGATATAACTTTTTTCATTTCATTGTTACTTCTTTTCTCCTGAAAAATATAAATGGATCTATTTGGAGTAGACATGTCACGAAGATTTTTCTTGTGTATATCTCATTTGTAAAATCAAAACAGACATTACTTCTAAATATTAGTGTTCTCAAATACTGATATTTGTAACCCATTAATATTTCTCTGAAGTAATCTTCATTCTCATATATTTTAATGCTTCTTTGTAGCACACAATAAACAGTAGACTTATTTTATTTCTTTTTGAAAGTTTGCTCTCTTAAGTTCATAAAAAGCAGGGAGTGGATCCATTTAACTATCATTGTAAAGCCCTTAGCGCAATGCATAATCAAAAAGGCTTTACTGCTTAGGTTAACGATAATGTTGTGCTCTTATATCATTATCAGAGCCAAGGAGATTCTGGGAAGCCACTGAGTTAGTTATTTAGTTCCAGAAGGACTGTACTACATTGAAAACAACCCAGGAAAAAAGTCTTCATACATTTTAAAAGTCTTCAAAGAAAGCAAGTTTAAAGCCCTTTTTCTTGAGTAAATAGCTTGTTACAATGTTTTCAGATCATGACAATCCATCTATTTCTATTGTAAATTTCCCGTGGTTGAAGAGAATTTTCTATTGTTTTTATTTTAACATTGATATGATCACATTTCTTCCTCACATACTAGGTACTATTTATCAAGATCCTCCTTTCTCTCTGTGTCTTGTGTTCTCTAGAAGCAGGTCCCAACATGAGGATTTGTGTACAAGTGATTCATTCAAAACAAAAAATCCTTCTAGGGCAAACCAGTAAGGAAGTGGGAAAAGAGCAGGGCATGAAAGTGTTTTATCAGTAGGAGAATTCCCAAAACTTCATGGAAAATTCTCAGGCTCTGAGCTCTCTCACCTGGGTGGCAAGGGGTGGGGTACAGGCTCCAATAGCCCTAGGACAATACTCCAAAAAGAGCCTCTAGTGCTGGTTGATGAAAGTGAAGTTGCAGAAATTGAGGAGAGGGTAAGACAACAAAAATCTTCAAACGGGATCTGAGAAGATCTGGGCAGAACTAGGCAAAACAATTGTTCTTATCCTTCATAAATTTTTATTCATTAGCTATTTTTAATATCTTTTCAATCTCTGCCTTACCCCCTCTGCCACCACACCCCCCCACACACACTCTTTAACCTTTAAAGAGGTAGGGGTTAATTTTATCACCTGGGGAGGTTTGCTCATCTGAGAACTGAGAATGATAATACTATCTATTTAGGGAAGTTCTCATAGGAATTAAGGGAGTTAATATATGTAAAATGCATGTAGAACAGTGCCTGACATAAACATAGGAAAAGTTCAATATAGGCTAGGTATTATTATTTTTACTGTTGTGATTGTCACCGTAGATCATGTAACTGGTTAGAAGGTCCTCGTAGATATCCAGGACTCAGAATGTAGTAAGATTATTTCAAGTTTACTCTACTCTTTATTTCTTATGACATATGCATACTTTATTGTGCATATAATATTTATGCAAACTCTAGGCATAGAGCTCTACTAATGTCCTTTGTTCAGGTTGTTGTCATTTTAACTGAATGTTAAATGTCATTCTTCTAGTCATTTTAGAGTTTTAGCAGAGGGCTCATGAGTTAGAAAAATATAGTATGTACAAACTATTTGCACATCCTAAAGGGAATCAATGGATTATCTATAAAAATAATTTAAGATAGTGATGGAGTTTGGATGTGTCGTCCCCTCCAAAACTCATGTGGAAATTTGATCTCCAATGTGGCAGTGTTGGAAACTGATTGAGTCATGGGGGCGGATCCCTCATGAATGGATTAATGCTCTCCCTGGGGGAGGGGGGAGTAATGAGTGAGTTCTTGCTCTATTAGTTCCCACAAGAGCTTGTTGCTTAAAAAGACCCTGGCACCTTCTCTCTCTCTCTTGCTTTCTCTCTCGCTTCCTATCGCCATGTGATTTGCTTGTACCCGCCACCTGCCTGCCACTTTCCACCATGAGTAGAAGCAGCCTGAGGCCCATGCCAGATGTAGCTATCCCAGAATCGTAAGCCAAATAAACTTCTTTTCCTTATAAATTACCCAGTCTCAGGTATTTCTGTTATAGCAACACAAACGGACTAAAACCGATAGTATGAAACAATCACTTTGCATGCACTAGAATGGCTATGATTGAGAAAAAAAAAAGGCCAGACAATAACAAGTGTTGTTGAGGATGTGGAAAAGCAGGAACCCTCACACATGGCTGATGGAAATGAAAAGTGGTACAGTCACTTTCGAAAACATTTTAGCAGTTCCTCAAAAGTTAAACATTGAGTCACCATGTGACCCAGCAATTCCACTCCTAGGTATATACCCAAAAGAAATGATAACATATGTCCATGCAAAAATTGCACCAAACATTCATAGCAGCATCATTTATAATAGCCAAAGAGTAGAAACAACCTACCTGTCTATAAACTGATGAATGGATAAATAAAATGTGATATATCCATGCAATGGAATATTATTTAGAAATAAAAAGATACAAAACATGTGCTACAAATCTATTGATGACCCTTGAAAACTTTATACTAAGAAGCCAGTCACAAGAGGCCATATACTGTATGGTTCCACGAACACGAAATTTCCAGAAATAGCAAATCTATAGAGATAAAAAGTAGATTTGCCAAGGGCTGGGAAGAAGGAGATATGGGAAGTGACAAGTAATGGGCATGGAGTTTCTTTTTGTGATGATAAAAATATTCTAAAATTAGGTTGTACTAATGTTGTGTAACCCTGTAAGTATACTAAAAAACATTGAACTGTTTACTTTTAATGCATTAATGGAATGGTGTATGAATTATATCTCAGTAAAGTACTTTAAAACAGTAAAATTTAGAAAATATCAAAAGATAGGTTCTGACAAGTTCTACCCGGTTTTAATTAGGCTGGTATTTATCTCTTTACAAAAAGTTTAAGAAATCTTTTGGTGGGTGAAGATGTCCAGCAGGATGGCTTTCTTTGGAATGAGTTGTTAGTGTGCTGTTTTTCTGCAACACCAACAACCCCCTCCCCATATCTGAGTACTGCTTCTTATGAGTCAATTGGGTAGAGAAGAGGGGTGCTTTACCTCACAAAAAGCTAAGTGAGAGAATCCCCATAAGAAATATTTGGAGAGCTTAAAATGCATCCCAGAGGGCCGTGGGGACTGATATCTAACTTTTGAAAATTCACAAGAAAAGTGTCTGAAACTGTAGTTTTACAAATCAATGCCTAAGAAAATAGACCCATCCGCGTGGGACAAGGATTTATTCATTTATTGTGAGACAAATGTCAATCTTGGGGAAGGAAGCCAGGTTCATTTCAAAAGAGGCTCCACCCAAGATGACTTTAGGGAGAATACAGAGATCCCAACTGAAGGGTCGAATAAGGTACCAAGGGTCTGAAGATTTGGTTGTTAGTGCTGGAGGCACTTCCTGCATAAATTTAGCTGTCAGTGAGAGATACCTAGAGTTAAGGGTAACTGGGTTTCTGAGGAAGCAAGAAAACAACCCAATGAGACTAAAATTAAGAATCTGGAATCTCCTGCCTCTGAGGATACCAAAGCCAAAAATAATTCTATCAATCAAAAGGAGACCTTCATCTTTCCTCTCTTCTCTTCTCGTCCCAGCCTCCATACCCTCACCCTCTCCACCTACTTTAGTCTTGGAAGATTCAGCTTTACCCTTTTCATTGGGAGAGGAGGAGGGGCAGAACAAAGTGAGAAGGGAAGGAAATGAACTTCCAGGTCACTGTCACTCCAGTGCAGGCTTTCGGGCACAACGTGGTCCTGAGCTGAGGAAAGGGGCTTATTTACATTGGAGGAGATATGGGGTTTGGTTATTGAGGGGCCTAGATAGTAAAGATTTATGTGTTATGGGTTGAATAGTGTCGCCTCCCCCAAAGATATCTTGAAGTCTTAACCTCCAGAACCTCAGAATGTGACCTCATTTGGAAATAGGGTCATTGCAGATGTAGTTAATTAAGTTACAATAAGGTCATACTGGAGTGGGGTGGGCTCTGATCCAATATGACTAGTGTCCTTATAAAAAGACAGCCATTTGGAGACCAAGAGGCATAGAGATAACACTATGTGAAGATGGAGGAAGAAGTTGGAGTGATGTAGCTATAAGCCAAGGAATGCCAACAACTGCTGGAAACCACTGGAAGTTAGGAAGAGGCAAGAAAGAAACATCCCCTAGAGCCGTAAGAGAGAGCATGGCCTTACTGACATCTTGATTTTGGACTTCTGTACTTCCAGACTGTGAGAATAAATTTCTGTTGTACTAAATTACCCAGTTTCTGGTACTTTGTTATGGCAGCCCGAGGAAGCTAATACACTATGAGACTGGTATGCTATAGGATCTGCCAGTTTCATTCAGCTGTAGGAAAGGGCAAGACCATGACACTGGATTTGAAGGGGCAGTGTGAGAAAAAATAGGCAGTCTTCTGCTTGTACCCAACCAAATCCAGCTAATGCAATTAAACAGTTAAACTGTGACTTGTTCCATAAATATTTGCAAAGCACATGGCTAATCCAGTCCTCATAATGTCTATTTTTCTTTCCTTTATGTGCTACTCACAACTTGTGTTTTTGATAATGTTTGAGTTTCATTATTTGGTTCCAATCTCTCTGACTTTCCTTTGTATTTTTCAATGTCACTTTCCTAAGTAACTGATTGTCATTTTCAAGAACAGATGGCAAATAGAAATCCCTGTAGTACTGATTCTTCAATGGCTGTAAAAAAAAAATCAGGTTTGTTAGAGCCATGGTACAAATTAATCTAGCAGATTGGGGTGCATTTTATAGTTCAAGACAAGAATAATCGTTTCTAACAGACTGATTAAAAATGAAAAGTAGCAGTAAACTGTAAGGGATGCAAACAAAATATTTAAAACTAACGCTTATTGGGTATTTTTTTAGTGCCAAGCCTTCAAATGCATGATTCCTTTAATTCTAAAGTAATTTTATGAGGACAAACTATTATTTTCCCTGTTTTATGGATTAGGAAACCAGGGTTTTGAATAAATGACTCATCCAAAGTTGCTCACTTAGTAATTAGAAAAAAATAACTCAGTTCAGATCCATGTGACCCTAGAAACACAGTTCCGTTGAAGACCTCATCACGACTGTGGCTGCAACCACTCCCAGTGCTGCCTGGAATACTAGGGAGATTGATTCAGTTGCTTTTTGCTTCGGCAAAGCAGCAGATTCTGTGAGGCACTTACCAGTATCCCCTTGGAATTCATCATTTGCACGCATGCTGTCCTAGTCTCTCAGATGTCAGCTCTTGTGACCTGCTGCCTAAAGGAATCTGGTAGGGTACTGGGGCAGTCTGCGAGCGCCTAGAATTAATTTGCATGCTCCAGAAGCCCTCAATCAATGACTGATGGGAGTCATTGTAAAGTACTCCAGCTCCATCCCCCCTTGGACAGGCTAACTCTGAGGCACGTATTACACTGTCTCCCAGATTGTCCCACCGGGGACAGAAAAGCTCCACTTGCAGAGAGTGGTAACTTGGTTGGCAGTGCACCCTCTGTTGAATGCACTCTCCTCCTTGTCTCATCTCCCCATACCTAATATTTCCTGGTATTCCCCCCTCAAATAAACTAAATGAGGATGAATCCTTGTCTCAAGATCAAGGGTCTGCTTCTGGTAGAACCAAAGTTAAAACAATCCACTAATGCAGTGGCACTAAATTTGCTGGAATTCTGGTCACCAGTTAGTCTACACATTTATATTACAACTAAAATTGTGTCAGAATTTAACATTTTTTATTAAGAAATATTAAGTCCTCTTAAATAGTAATTTGTCTAGTTTTCTCATAAAGTTGCTATGCTGTGGTGTACTCTGCCTGAATTTGACAAAATCCCCAAGGAAGTGGCAATAAGTAGGTTCAGCTTACTGGATACAAATTTTAAGCAAGTATTTCGGTAATAGTAGTGATATTATCAACTGCCATTCATTGGCAACTTACTATGTGACAGCCAGGCCTGTGCTAAGATGTTTTGTTGTAGTTTATTTTTTATTTGTTTAGTTTGTGTTATATTAATTTTTAATTTTTAAAAGAATTTATTTGAATATAATTGATTATTCATATTTATGGGGTACAGAATTGAATATCAGTATTTATGTACAATGTGATGATCAAATTAGTATTATTAGCATGTTCATCATTACAAATCGTAATTAATCTTTGTGTCTCTTACCCAATTTCTCCCTAAGCCCCTCCCCCTCCCCCTTTCCCACCTCTAGTAACCACAGTTCTCTTCTCTCCTTCCAAAAGTTTAGTAAATTAATGTCGTTGTTGTTTCTTTCTCTTATCTTTCAGCTCCCACTTAGGAGTGAGGACATGCAGTATTTCTCTTTCTGTGCCTGGCTTGTTTCACTAATTTTTAATTTTGAAATAATTTCAAAATTACAGAAAAGTTACAAGAATAATTCAAAGAATGCCTTCACCAAGATCCACCAATTTCTAACATTCTGCTACTTTTACTTTATCATTCTCTCTTCCCTTTCTTTCTCTCTACACACACACATAGTATTTCTTCTAGACCATTTGAGAATAGCTTGTTCTGCATATATATGCTCCTTTACTCCTTAATACTTCAGTGTATATTTCCTGAAAAAAAGGATATTCTCTTATATAACCACAGTACAGTAATTAAATTCAAGAAATCTAACATAGATAGAATACTTTAAACTGTAATCCATATTCTAATTTTGTTAACTGGTCAAATAATTTTCTTTATAACAATATCTTTTTCCCAGTATAGGATTCAACTCAGAATTACACAGTGCATTTAAGTGTCATATCTCTTTAGACTCTTTTAACCTGGAATACCTTCTCATTGTTTATCTTTCATGACCATAACATTAAAAAAAATTACAGGCCAATTATATTATAAAATATACCTCAATTAGGGTTTGTCTGATGTTTTCTTATGTAAATTCAGGTTATGTAGTTTGGGTGGAAATAGTACATAAGTGGTGTTAATCTTTCTCGGTGTTGCATCTTTCTAAGGATATTGCATCTGGAGGCACAAGATGTCTGTTTGCCCCTTTTTGGTGATATTAATTGTGGTAGGACCAATTCTAAGAGGGGCTCCAACATTCCTACCCCATTGTGCATAGACCCTGTACAATCCCCTTCCTAGGAGTATGCGGGCAATAGTAGATTTCACTCCTGTGATTGGGTCATGTTATATAACAAAGGTTAAAGTATTTTACAGATGTAAACTAGGTCCCATATCAGTTTACTCTCAGTTAATCAAAAGAGTATCCTGGATGAACCTGACTTAATCTGGCTTCAAAGGGGCCAGGCCATTCCTGAGATCAGACATTCCAAGTAGGAGAGAGTTTATGGAGGGGGTTCAGTTATGCCATGCCCAGATTTCTGACCTCCAAAAACTGAAATAACAAATAGATGCTATTTTAAGCTGCTAAATTTGTGGCGATCTGTTACACTAATTTTGAACACTTAAAGTTATGTTTCTTATTTCCGTTTCTTGTATGCACAAAGGTAGCACAACAGGTACACTTTCTTTTACTTTGTTTTCACTTAGAAATTACTCAATATTAGTTCATCAAGATATCCTCATTATTTTTCAGTTACCTATGACCTTATTGAATATATGTACTATAATTAACTCAACTAATATCCTATCTTTGGCTATTTAGGTAGTTTCTTATAGTTTGCAATTAAAGATAATGCTGCAATGAACAACTTTGTACATATGTACATTTGCATTGTAGTAGATATATCTGTAGGCTAATTCCTAGAAATGAGACTGCTAGGTTAAAGTGTGATTGCATATACAATTATATTAGATTTTACCAACTTCACTTCCATTTGTTGTAGACCATTTTGCAATCTCAACAAGAATGTGTAAGAGTTTCTCTACAGCTTCTTAACAGAGTATATTGTCAAACTTTCAAATTTTTGCCAATCTGATGGGAGATAACTGTACCTCAATATAATTTTAATATGCACTTATCTAATTGTTAGTGAAAGTGATTATCTCATATGCTTGAGGAACATTTTTATACTTTTGTATATTATCTCTTTATGGTTTTGCTCATCTTTCCATAAGATTTTTGTTTCCCACTCAATTTTAATATTTTATATATATTAGGGATATTAACCCTTTATCTGCAATTATGTTATATATGTTTTTCCCAATTTTTATTTGTCTCTTGATTTTGTAATGCAAAAGTTTTTTAATGTAGTAAAATTTATTAATCTTTTTATTTGTGGCACCTGAATTTTGAGTCATAGTAGAAAGTCTTTCCCCACATGCAGATTATGAAGGAATTCATCAATATTTTCATCTAGTGTGTGTATAGTTTTATTTTGTACATTTAGTTTTCTGATTCATTGGGGTTCATTCTCATGTATGGGTTGAGGACAAAATCTGATTTCCTTTTTTTTCCCAACACCATTCATTAAGTTCACTTTTGCCTCAGTTATTTGAGATACTACTGCTATTATATATTATGATTCCATATGTATTTGAGTCTATTTTAGGACTTTTGATTTTATTTTATTGGTCTGTCCATTCATGTGCTATTAACACTCTGTTAATCATTGAGGCTTTGTAGTACTTTTTAATATCTGGTGGGGCTAGTCACCCTCATAGCTTTGCCTTTTCAGCATTTTCTCAGATATTTTTATGTGCTGCTTTTCCATACTAACCTTACTTTTGGTGTGCCTAGCTCCATATAACAAAACATGTTGGTATTTTTACTGGGATTATATTAAATTATAAATTAATATGGAGAGAACTGGCATTTCAATGATGTTGAGATGTTCCCCCCCAAAATGTCTTTCTATTTTTTTAAGTCTACTCTTGTGTCTTTCAGAAGGGCTTTATAGTTTCTTTCTTACATGTTCTACACATTTTCTTTTAAGTTTACCCCTATTTTATCTTTTTTTGTTGCTTTTGTAAATGAGATTTTCTAACTTGTTCTAATTTCCAACTCTTCTAGCTGGTTATTATTTTTGCATATTATAGTTGCCAACTTCTGCTTGTTAAATTTATAGGTTGCTAACTTGTTGAACATTTGATTGAGTTAGATTTACCATTTATATTCCAGGGTGTTCTAGGTATACTATCATGTCATTTGCAAATAGAGTTTTAATTCTTTTTTTTCTAGTTCTTATGCCTCAAGTTTATCTTGTCTAATTTTATTCTTATCTTATTCCTGACTTGAGCATACACGGAATATGGGTATATGTTTTTTCTTAATATATTAACATGGTGAATGATATTACTAGATTTTCCAAGTCAAACCATTCTTGCAATCTCATGGGGTCACAGTGGATTATTTTTATAATGTGATGTTGGAGTGTATTTAATTAATTTTATTTTTGATTATTTCTAGATGGAATATATTTTAAATCCTCAATGATATGATAAAGACATGCTAATGAAGAGTTCAAAAGACTTTTAATTATAAAATAAGAATATAAAATACGAAGCAAACATATAGAATAATGAGTTATATTTTAAGAATTTCTTGTCACTGTCCTGTTTTTATCATCTTTTCCACTGCACTCAGTCATTTAGCATATCTCTCATTCATTACACTACTTTACATCTGGCACTTCCATGCATTACACAGTGACACCCCGGACTCTCATCTATGTTGAAGATGATATAGAGCTACTACACCTAGCTGATGAAGGTGTGGCCCTTTCATCGCCACTGATCCCTGCCAGAGGGAAATGACCAGCCTCAGCTGACATGTCAGCGGTTTTCTGTATGGGCTAGCAGTGAAACACGCCCAATAAATCATCACTAGCCAACTGTCTAAACAGTCCCTTAATTCAACCGTTCTCCCCCATCTCCCTCGCCCACATCTCTTCCCCAGCCCTAAGACTATCCCATGGAGTTTTCTTTTTCATCTTAATGCCCCTCACTACCATACATTCACAGCAGCAGGTGACTTCTGTCAAAAGGCAGTTCAGAAGCCTCCCTGTGGAGCTTGGAGCTTGGAGCTTGGGAGTATGGTGCGTCCTGGGTCCTACAAGGCAAAAATCTTATTTAACCTGCCTGAGGGAGCTACCTTGTCCCTTCAATAAATTTGAGAAATTAGGGACTTGCCTGACCATGACATGGCACCCTGTCTCTGGTTCCCATGGCTTTCTGGACAGAATCTGCCTTCCTTAGAACCTTCAGGTACTTGGGATGAAAGCCCCCTACATGTCACCATTTTTGGAAATAAAAAAGTAATGATACCATTTGTAAATGGTGAACCTTCAAATCTCATAGTTAAGTTTCTCAATAGTTTCAATGGTTGAAAGTCTTCATTCTTCTAAAGACTGTTTTGAGCTTTAGAAACAATTAAACTTCATTGATAATAAGATTCAATATGGGATTAAGTGCTATATTGGGCAACATCACTTTTGACCAAAAATGAGATTTTAACCAAAAAGAAATGAGTCTATATTTTCTGCTTCATAAACTGGCCAGTGAAAGCAATTCTAAAAGGGGAATTTGAAGTGTACTTGGGCTAATGAATCACTGGAACAAGGAAGCACAACTTCTTTGAGATGACCCTACTGATTTGGATGTTCTACTTAGTGTGTTTACTTAAAAAATTTAAAAGCAATAATGTCATTTATCAGTTTACAACATCAGCCAAAGGTAAAACACTGCTGTTATTATTCCTCTCAGTGCTCTTTGTTTCCAGGTTTATAATGGAAGCTTTATAAATGTACACAATGCTGGCCACAATGGCAATGATAGTCATCTTAGAAAAATGCACAAATCAAAAAGCAGAAATCTATCTTTAATAGCCACTTTGAAATCTACATTAAGTTACTCTCATTCAGTATTAAACTGCTTCTTTACAGTGCTCCACTGTAATGAATCAGAGATTAAAGTCATGCTTCTGATAAACTTATACAAGATAAAAATACCAGTATATTTTTTTGAAGTTTGAAGACACTGTAACAGTCAATAGTTTGTGAAATTCCACTTGCTCATGAACCCTTCTTTCCTTTTTCTCTTTTATACCCTGTACAAAATGACAGTTAATTAACAACCTAGCCCAAGAGAAGTGTTTCTAGTGATAATAAACAAAAGCTATTGTCAAAGAATATGAAATTTACCATGACCAGAACAAAGAGTACTTTGGAGACAAATTACGTGGAAATCTTGCAATTAAAATACTTAAGCTAGCATACAGATGTGTGTGTAATTGCATATTATATAGAATTTAAATCAAAGCTAAAAATTGATAGCAATATGTCTCCAGAAATTTAATAAATATGTATGTGTGTGCATATATATACACATAAACACACAAATATATATATTGCTATACAATAAAGGGTTCTAAAATATTGAGTTATTATCTATTGCATGGCTTGATTAGCTTACATAAATATGACTCGAGAAATATTCTTAAGAACAGATACTCCAGGTATGCAAAAATGAAGTCAAATTGAAGTTGAAAAAATATACTTCAAGCATTGTCTTACATTACATATTTTAAATGTTCAGAAAACTACACATTTTAATGGAACTTTGATTGTTATAGTAGATTATAACGTATTATTTTTAAGATATCTAATATTGGAAAGAAAGAGATAGTTTTCCTTTTTTTAAAGTTTATAAACTCATCTTTGTTTTCAACTAGGTAAGAGGCAGAAAGGAAGAACCAGATGCCTTATGAAAGAGCATATGAGCAAATACTAAAAGAAATGGAGAAGAGTTAGGAACCATTTTCCTCCCATGGGGAGATTGGAAACAAATTTAACAAAGAAATAAAGAATAACTATTCTTCGTAACATGCACAGTTGGGAAAACCAGAGCAGCTAGTAAATTAAACTGTCATAGAAAATCAACTAGAATGTTAGAAATGCATGATACTTAACTAATGGCTGAGAAAAATAATTCAGGGCCAATTTAAGGATAAAGTATTAGTCAGATAATTTAAATCTCAGCTTCAAACGTGATTTACTATGTTGAATTTTAATCTTTCTCAAGTTCCATTTTCTGCCTAACACATAGAAAGTGTCACCTTAAAAATGAATATAATCAGTGAAAGCTACATTCATGTGTTTTTTTTAAAGACATAATTAAAGATGGCCTAATTTTCTCAGTAATAATAAATTTAGTTTTACTTATCCTTTTGTTATTTGGGAATTAATTTTATTTTCAATTTCCATCTGAAGTGACTTATCAAACTTTGAAAGTAATCAAATTTAAATGCTTTTGGCTCAAGGATGTTCATACATTCTCATGTATTTTTCATATAAAATGTAGTACTTGGGAATATGACAGTGCTCTTAGAAGGTGTTTTCTTCATCAGATTTCACATTGACAATGCAAATTCAATAGAGCTCATAGAGGTAGAGAGTAGTATTGGTTACTAGAGGATGGGAATGTTAGGGAGGGGGTAAATAGGGAGAGGTTGGTTCACGAATACAAATCTATAGCTAGATAGGAAGAATAAGTTCCAGTGTTCAATAGTAATGCTAGGTGTCAATAACTAACAGTAATTTGTTGTATATTTTCAAATTGCTAGAAGAGAGAGGCGTTCAAATGTTCTCAACACAAAGAAATGATAAATTTTTGCAGTGATGGATATGCTAAGTACCCTGATTTGAACTTCACACATTGTATACATGTATTGAAATATCACTCTGTACCCTATAAATATGAACAATTATTATGTGTCAATTAAAAAATAATAAAAATTACAATTGAAATTGAAAAAAATAGTAAACCGTATGCTGAAACACTGGAAAACTGGCTCATGGAAAAAATTAAGTAAACTTGTGTTTTCAGGAGACTATGGCATATTAACTGTCTACTGATATCCAGAAAGCACATTTTAGTGGACTTAAAGCTTACATTACGATGCCATAACAAGATATTATAAAGTCATAAATTCCTTTAAGATAAAAGTAGAATAAGAATATAACATATGAAGCAGTAATTAGAATTGGTTTAAAAACAGCCCTAAATATATAATACTATAAATATCAGAAAAGTTTGTTTTTAGAAAGCTTTAATATGAATTATGTATTTTTAATAATTGACTAAAAATAACTTGCAATATTTAAAAAATGCATTCTATATCTTGGCTATTGTAAATAGAGCTGCAATGAACATGGGAGTGCAGGTATCCCTTCGACATGATGATTTCCATTCCTTTGGGTACGTACCCAGCAGTGGCATTACTGGACCATATGTCAGTTCTGTCTGTAGTTGTTTGAGGAACCTCCATAACGTTTTCCATAATGGCTGTACTAATTTGCAGTCCCACCAACAGTGTAGGAGGGTTCCCCTTTCTACACATCCTCGCCAGCATTTGGTATTCTCTGTCTTTTTGATAACAGCCAGTCTAATTGGTGTGAGATGATATCTCAGTGTGGTCTTGATTTGCATTTCTCTGATAATTAGTGATGTTGAGGATTTTTTCATGTGTCTGTTGGCCATTTGTCCTCATCCATAAGAGGGAGAGAGGGAGGGAGGGAGGGAGGGAGGGAGGGAGGGAGGGAGGAAGGAAGGAAGGAAAAAGGACAATCACAGTAATACACTGAACTTTCAGGAGAGAGCAGAACTGTGGTGAATAGAGGTGGGAAGCGGGGAGACGGAGGGGCAGTTGCAAGAAATTGGTTAATTGGGCACAAGGAATGATTACATTTTGTAATGATGAATATGCTAATTATCCTGATTTGATCATCACACACACATTGTACACAGGTATTGATAGTCAAATCTGTACCCCACAAATATGTATAATCAATTATGTTTCAATAAAAAATAAAAAATGCATGAAGTATTTTTTTCTCAAATGAATTTACCAGATTCTAAAACTTTGTCACTACAAGGACCTGCAGCATAAACTAAAGTTTCAACAACATATGCTAAGTGTGTGTGTGTATATACAGATGAAAAGTTAAAACTTAATTGCTCATTTGGGTGTGTTAAATCTTAAGGAGTTAAAATGGAATTTACATATCTATCACACTAAATGCCAGAAAGCCAGTACAATAAGTATATGCTCTCATGAATATGGGCCGTAAGAAATACAATGTGCTCTGAATTCCTTTCAGTATGACTGGTTCCTCTGAGGGAACTATATATAGTGAACAGAGACCTGCTTAACTGAAAATGGATTCTTCATGGATATGTGTGATTAACATTGTTGGGTGATAAAAATTGACATTTATCATTGCCATGTTTTAACAATGCTCTGAGGGTCTGAGGATATGGAGAGATAAAAGCTATATCTGTGACAGAGTAAATTTGTCATGGTGGTGGTTTTGGATTGCCCATGGCATGGACTACAAGTGTAAATGAATGATCACATTAGTCTAGAATCCACGAAGACTGATAAAGGCAGTAGTGGCCTCTTAAAGGATATGCAGTTCTGTTGTACAGACATGACTGAGCTGCAATTAGACGATTAAGAAACTGTCAGCTTGGTCACTTCTTTCTTACAGAGGGAATAAGACACATACAACACAGTAAACACCACAGAAAAGGTAAACTTGCAGGTAATTGAAAAAAGACATCAAGAGAAACCACAATAGACTTTTTAAAAATGACAATGTATTGAGAAGAAAAAAAAGTGTATATCCCCCTCTTAAACACTGTTAGGCTATGAGGAATGTACAATAGAATTTAAAGTATTATGGGGAGTCGAAAATATGGCATAAGATTTGATCGAGAGTGTTGAACTCATTCGGGGTCCTGGAAGTACTGGTGGTAACATCTATCACAGAAATCCCCAAAAGTGAAGAGCCAGGACCACAACACCATGTATAACACAGAGCAAGTGAAAGCTGAGCATGACAATGCCTGCCTTTTCTACCACCACAAGTGATCTTAAAGGCATGTGGCGAGATTCTGGCAATGCAAGAGCTTGAAGCTTTCACGTGCTGTTCACAGGCTTTGTCTTTTATATATTTTTTAGCCACTTAGATTTTCTGATAACCTTTTGGTAAGAATGCTAACAAGAGGACCGACAAAGCAGCACCAGTGGTGGTGAGATTGCATGAAATTAATAACTAGAGAACCAATTAAGGCATATGATTACATCGGTATAAAGAAAGGGGGAAATAAAACTGCCATATGATCCAGAAATCTCAGCACTTGGTATATACATATCCGAAGGAAATGAAATCAGTATGTCAAAGAGATACCTGCACCCCATATTTATTGCAGCATTATTCACAATAGCCAAGATATGGAATCAATCTGAATGTCCATCAACAGATGAATAGGCAAAGAAAATGTGTTATATACAGTGGAATACTATTATTCAGTCTTAAAAAAAAATGTAATCCAGACATTTGTGATAACATGGATGAATCTGGAGGACATTATGTGAAATAAAATAAGCCAGGCACATAAAGACAAATACTGCATGATCTCACTCATATGTGGAATCTACAAAAGTGGAACTCGTAGAAGTAGAGAGTAGAATGGTGGTTACCAGGGGCTGGGGTGGGTTTTGGAGACATATTGGTCAAAGGATACAAAATTTCAGTTAGATAGGAGGAAAAAGTTGAAGAGATCTCTTGTACAACATGGTGACTATAGTTAATAATTCTTAGCTGTTGTATGCTGCTATAAATAAATACCTGACATGGGTAATTTATAAAGAATAGAGGGTACTTAAAAAATTTCATGGAAAAACAGAATTAAAGATAATACCATGCATCTTTCCACGAACTTTTTGAAGACCCCTCATATTTCTTACAGTTCTATAGGCTGGGAAGCCAAGATGGAGGAGCTGGCATCCAGTGAGGGCCTTGTTGTTGCTTCATAACATGGCAGAAGGCATCATATGATGAGAGACAAAGAAAGCACTGGAGCTTTGTATCTCATGAATATTCATAACCAATAAAAAAGTACTATGAAAAAAAGAAAAAAAAAGAAAGCACTTGAGAAAGAGAAAGAGGGGGGCCAAAATGGTCTTTTTTTTAGGAATCTACTCCAGTGATAACAAACCCACACTCTCAATAACAGCATTAATCCACTCTTAGTCACCTCTTAAAGGTCCCACCTCTCCACACTGTTGCATTGGGGCTTGAGTTTCTTTGGAAACTATAAGCTTTGGGGGACACATTCATACCATAGCAATAACAATGTATTAAAATAGTGAAAATTGCTAAAATAGTAGAATTTAAGTGTTCTCATCACAATAAAAAGTGGTGAAGTAATGCATGTTAATATTAGCTCAATTTAGCTGTCCCACAATGTATACATATTTCAAAACAACATAATTAAAAGTATTATATTATAGCAGCAAAAACAGACCAAGACAATGGGTTACCAGGTAGTTTATACATCCAACCTGTTGTATGCGATATATATAAATTTTATTTGTCAATTAAAAAATAAATAAACAATGTTTAAAAAGGTGGGGGGGGGGGTGAGGCTTTGTCCCAGAACTTTAGAATAACTCTAGGAGTAAGAAGGAAGACCTATGGTCTACAAACATTGAAAATTTCAGCTATAATACCTAGTTACTCAGGCAAAAGTTATGTAAAAATTATGTTTTTAAATTTAATTTAAAAACTAGTTCATTGTATTTGTTCATGCTGGCATTGGATGAGGCTTTAAATAAATATGAGAAATGTTTTCAAATAAATCTTTATATTTTAACATATGTGCACTGTCTTAGATAACACTTTATTTTGGGTCACTTTTTAAGGTTATGTTCATGCATTTTCCTATCAGTTTATTTTGAACGTACATATTGACCATACCATGGACTGCATTACAAACCATTACAGCAACACAAAGCAGTGTTCAGTGGGGAATGCATAGACATTCCAGCACACACAAAGGAAATCAGATATTAATGCCATGCATCTGTCATTCTTTCTCTCTCTTCATGGCAAAATATTATTTTATTAAGGCTTAGATTAACTACTGCAATCTAGTAACTAAAGCAAACACTTCGCCAAAAAGAAAACTGCATTTAAAGAAAGAAATTGATTCAATAAGCAATGAAAGAAATGAAATTCCATTAATCTAAATAAGACCCAATAAACATAATAGTAATAAAAAGCCTTTTGTTGTTTAGGAACAAGCTCAAACTAAAATTCATGAAAACACTAAAATGAAAGTAAACAGAGGAAGCTAGAACAAAATGTGAACTATGGCCTATTTTTCTGGCAAAAAAATAGAAGGGATCATTAATTATAGCAATGTTAACATCTTAGCTCATTACTTGTAGTAACACTTAAAATAATAGATTCATATATGCTTGTTGAAAATTTACAGAAAACCACGAAAAAATGGAAATATAATTAATATAATTTGTTTTAAATCTTACAGAGGAAAGGGCTGGCTGGTTGGCTCAGTTGGTTAGAGCATGCTGTTATAAAACCAAGATCAAGGGTTTCGGTTCCCATACCAGTCAGCTGCCCCCCAACCCCCCCGAAAAATAATCTTATAGAGTAAGAAAAAAAAATGGGAATAATTAATCAAATAGAAGACAAGAAATATGAAGCATGGATAGAATGCAAAATCATAAATTTGAGTGAAAAAAGCAAGCTATATAATCACATGCATAAAATGATGTGATTTAAGTAAATGTCAAAACAAACACACACACACAGACTGGAAACAAAAACACCAAATTCTTAAGAATTCTTGCATCTGGGAAGGCAGGGAAAGAAATAAGATTGGCAGTGGTGGTGACAAAGAGAAATTTACCTAAAACCTATTAAAAATATATTTGCCAAAAATAATAGCAACAACAACTGCTACTATTACTTAATGTTCATTAAGGAAAATTACAGCCATTCACTGGTCTGGCAAATATTTATTGAAGGTCTGTTTGCCAGGTGCTATTGCACAAACGGGAAAGAACTATCCTGGATAGACCAATTACAGTAGTCCTCCCTTATTCACAGTTTCAATTACCTGCAGTCAACTATGGTCTGAAAATATTAGTATTGAGAGAGAGAGAGAGAGACCACATTCACATAACTTTTACTATAGTATATTGTTATAATTGTTCTATTTTATTATTAGCTATTGTTGTTAATCTCTTACTGTGCCTTATTTATAAATTAAACTTTATCATAAATATCTGTATAGGGGGAAAAAGTATATACAGGGTTCGGTGCTATTTGTGGTTTCAGGCATCCATGAGGGATCTTGGAAGGTAGTTCGTACAGATGAGGGACTATTATAAGCACTTTATCACCTCTCTTAGATTAGCCAGAGAAATGGACTTGAGGGCAGGGAGTTTACTCAGGAGGCAATCCCAAGAAGAAGAAATGGAGAATGAAGAAAGTGAAGCAAGAATACAAGGAAAGTCAATAAATTGTATTAAGAAGCAGGTTATTGCTGTGAGCAACTGGAGGACAATCCTGCTGGGGACCTCTGAAACTCATGTAGGACATGTCCTGTAGTTATTCCACTGGAGGACAGGGAGGCTACAATGCTCATTTACCACTTCGCTGTCCTCCTAACACTGAGAAAGCACAGATTTCTTCACTATGACCCCCAGATCACTGACCATGTGGTTTTCTTACCTCTACCAAGCCATAGCAGAAGTGAATGATTCAGGAAAAACTGAGTCACACCCTGATAAGCATGACTCTCTGTAACATATGGAAAGCAGCCAAGTATTGACTTGATGAAATCTGTCTACAGTAGACAGCAAGGCAACTAAAAAGATGAACCACTAACTGAATTTTTTCACCTAAAAATACTTCTGACTACCTCTGAGTAAAGGCATAACCTGTTAACAGTGATCAGAGTTGACTTTTACTACTGAAGCAGGACAGCAGCGTGACCTTTGGAACCAGACATACATCGTCTTGAGTTTCTTCTCTTCCACTTACCAGCTGAGTCAGTTAGCTATATCCTCTGATCACATTTCCCCAACTACAAAATGAGGATAAAAGATGAACAGTAGAAGACTGTTATGAGAACGAGATGAGAGAGCAAGGTTTGACCTCCAGTGCAATACATTCTTCTGAACTCCAGGCTCTCATCCAATTGCCTACTCCATATCTCTACTTGGAGGTCTAATTGATACACCATGTCCCAACACATACAGAAGCAATTTCTGATATTCCCCTGAAAACTTAGCCCTTCCCAATTTCAACTGATGACAACTCCACCCTTCCAGAAGCTCAGGTCAAAAACCTTGCAGTCCTCCGTGATTCCTTTCTTTCTCTCACAGACTACATGTAAGACATCAATAAGTTCGCTGGGCTCTACCTTCAAAATGTATTCTAAATATAACCACTTACCACCATCTCTTCTGATACAAACTTAGACTGAACCACCATGTATTTTGCAGACTCCTAACTGGTCTCACTGTTTCTACCCTTGTGCTTCGATAGTCTATCATCTATGCAGCAGCTAGAATGATCTCTTAAGGACATGCATTTCACTTCCCTGCTCAGAATCCTAGAGTGGTTCCCCAACTCAGAATAAAATCCAAAGCACTTACAATGGTCTATAATGCCCTGCAAGATCTGCCCCCCAATTTAATTGACTACTACTCTCCTTCATTCCACTCCATCCACACTGGCCCCTTGCCAGGCATGCTCTCATTTAAAGGCCTCTGCACTTGCTGGTTTTATTTCCCTAAGTGTGTAGCTAAAATCCCTCACCTTCTTCATATCTTCACTCAGTTATCACCTTTTCAATAAGGCCTACTCTAATCATCATACTTTAAATAGCCAGTCTCCCTCCCACTCTCCATTCTTGACCACCACCCCTCTTACCATACAATCTTTGCTATTCAAACTGTTCCCACACCAAAAGAGTCATCGTTACTCAGGAGCTTGCTAGAAATGCAGAATCTCAGGTCCCTACCCAAGACCTGCTGAATCTCAATCCTCATTGTAACAAGATCCCCAGACGACTCCCACGCACATTAAAATTTGAGAGGCAGGACCTTATACTATTTTCTATAGCATTTCTCAATTTTTAGATACCCCTAAGGCAAGTTCCACCAAGATCAGGATTTTTGTCTTTTTGTCTTTTTTGTTCACTGTTTATCTCTGTTCACTGCTTTATCTCAATTATTAGAACAGAGCCTGGCACATGGAACATACTCAAAAAATATTTTATGAGTGAATGCATGTATTAAAAATATAATGGGTCATATGACCAGAATATTGCCTAGCCTATACTGAATACTTAACCAATGATAGTTTTTCCTCTTCTCCCTGGGAAAATTAGAGTTAATAATCAGTTCTTCAATATTTTAACAACTAAGAATTTACGTTGCCAGAAACCAACCAGCAAAAGTTTATAAAAGACAAAATTTCTATTTTACCACTTTGAAAATATAGATGAACATTCTTCTAATCTGTTCCTCCTCACCAACTGCCCAATGATTGCCAGATTTACTAAAAAAGGATCAAACGCATTAGCACTAACGGAAGGAACTTTTAGAAAGTGAAGGAACTTTTAGAAAATCACAGTAAAGTGATTGCTACACATAACAATTAGTAAAATGAATTGCACTGAATGTGTTATTTTATTTCATGAGACATTTGGGTTGGAATCAATTGTCCAAAGAACAATAAATAATGAAAATGATGATGTCCCATAAAATTAAAAATTCTATACTTTCTCTCATGTCACTGAATAAAAAGTGTCTATCAAATAGAAAATTCAAAGACAAATAGCTGAAAATTTGCAATTATCACCCCTTCTGTAAAGTCGAAGTGTTTCCAGGAGCTTACTACAGCAATAAAGCAAAGAAAAGGTAGTTTATGAATGATAAGGCACATAGCTGAAATTTAAAATTAAGCTAAGAATGTTAAAAGAAACTTCATTATAAACATATATATCCATTATGTGTGTCTATATATTATATATAAATATCCAAAAATTATATATACCCTAATAAATAAAAATTGTTAGGAGAAATATATACTCATACACATACACACACACACATATATATATATACACACACACACATATATCTTAATAATTTTTAGATAAGTGCAAGTTACCATTCAATATAAGTAGCATTATCCTGGTAAGCATTTTACTGATATGAAACATAAACTATAAACCCTAGTGAAAGCAAAATTCGAAAAGGTTTCCAAAGTGCAAACCAGAAAGGAAAAAGATAATACATTTGATTAGATTAAAATCAAGAACTGCTTTTGATCATAGGTACCATAAAGAAAGTAAAAATATAAGCCACAAATTGAGAAGACATTTGCAATATGTATTATTAACAAAGACCTAGTGTCTGGTATATATAAAATGCTCCTTTGAATCAATAAAACTTAGAGAAATAACATATAAGAAAAGTGACTGAACAAATGCTGAAGGCCTGATTACAGATGCAGCTGAACACATGCTGGTGGATATGTAAATTGATACACCACATTTAGAGAAGAATTTAGGTTACCTAATATAATTCAAAATACACATACAGACTCAGCAGTTCAACTCATAGGTATATACTGACCCCGGACACATTTTTTTCATTTGTACACCAAGAAACAAGTATAAGAATAGTCATAGCAGGATTGTTAATAATAGCAAAAACCTGGAAACAGCCCAAATGCCCGTCAACAGTAAAATGGATAAAGTAAATTGTGGTATATTTATACAATAAAACATTATACAGCAATGGGAATGAATAAATACTGATACCTTCACTTCCATAGTATCATCTGAAAAATAATATTAACTGAAAAATTGTTACCTAAGATTAAATATATTCAAATAAGTACATTTATATAAGAAAATTAAGCAAAACTAAACTATATCTTTTTTAGTTTTATGTGAGTAATATAAGGTAAAATTATAAAGAAAAGGAAGGAAATGAGTAACATAAAATTGAGAACAGTGGTTATTTCTGAAGGGAGAATGGGAGATAGTTCCAAGGGGCCCTGCCCCGGGATGTTTAGAAGGTGTGGTCTTGCATTGCTCTCGTTTTGAAACTGAAGTTCATTTTTGTTTTTATTCTTTAAACTCTCTATACGTATACACTCTTTTGTATTTACAACATATTTCATATTTATTTAAAAAGATAAATAGGAAAATAAAAGGCATTTCAGGAAATTAACCTATTTTTTCCACAATCTATTAATTAATATCACAATTTCTAGTAACCATTCTTTTGTACAAAATAAATAGCTAAGTAGATATTTCCTACAGCGCAATTTAGGCATGGCCTTGTTGGAGATCTGTGTTATACTTCCTGCTGTACTTACTGTAGAACTAATCCACAGAAGCAACTAAGATCAATCAATAACTCACTGGAAATCAGAAGGGCCAGGAGGGAATTATATCATCCCTGAATTTAAAATTAATTGATTTCATTATTCCTAAAATCCACCTTTGAGATAAGCTATCTAGTAGAGATTTTAGTAGAATGACTTCCCTTGAATTGTGAAATTTCTCTTGGTTCTTAATATGAAATATCCTTGACATTATTCAAGGTACCTCTCTCTGTAAGCCATCACTGTGTTTAAGTATATGCATATTTTGCTAATCTTTTTTCATATCTTTATGGAACAGCTTATTCTCTCCACCTTTTCAAAACTCTTTTACTTACTTAAGTTCTATTCTAATCTTACTTAAATTCTAGTAAACATCTGTACATTTTCCTGTGGAAGTTGATGTTGAGTACGGAATTATTAAGAAACCTTAAATAGGTTAGTTTAGATTTACCATCTGGATTTCAATAAAACAAGTGAAGGCAATTATAACCCAGTTAACTAACTTCGTCAAAGGTTTTATTTGAAATAGTCTAAGCAGATCCACTCAAAGTGTACTTCAGGGACACAAGACAGACAGATTCCAACAGGTATACAGCGAAGCCTTTATTTTTGTTCATATGGGTGTTTGTTTTGGTTGTTTTCCATCATAAGAAATAGTAAGGCTACATTTCTAACCAGAATAACAACAAAAAATTGTCCAGCTTTCCTGGGAAATTATATAATTCATTTAAAAGATTGACATAATACTTTTGACTGAATTTGAGTTCCAAGTCTTTTGATATTTGTTTCATTGATTTACAGAAAATACAACACATGGATATTCCTTACTCAATATACTTTTGCAGAAAGGTTTTTGAGAACTTTGAAAAATAACTGCAAGAGTTTTATTCTCCCTATTCTCAATGCAGCAATCAGTTTGGAAATCTAAAAAAACACATATATTACAACGAATTTGTATAAAATATCTTAATAAAAAATAAATAAGTGGACTTCTGAAGGTGATTTAAGTTAAGAAAGGACACTGAGACTTCAGAAACAATGAGAATAGCATATTGTCTCTTGTCAAAGTGACTGCCCTAATTCTTTCCATCAAAAACAATCATTAGGATATTCAAAGTCATTGAATATTCTGCTTTTATTTGTCAGTGGCATAATATTAAATTTTTGTGGAAAAAGCTTTCAGAATATTAATCATTCAACTGGCAAATATCTACCATGATCAGAATGCATTTAATCCAAATATGTGCTATCCAAGTGACTTACATTTTACATAAAAACCTTCTTTAGTAAAATTAATATTATTTCTACCTAGCATTATTACATTTGAATGTAAAGGTCTGCAAGGAGAGGAAAACATTTGTCAAAAATCATGAACAGATATTAAACATTAATGAGAACATCCAAACAATAATTTTTTTGCTTCTGTTTCATCAGATTTATGTCTTCACCCAGGAAAAATTGACTGAGAGTTATTGTGGATCAACATGAGTAAATGAGAATTTTTATAGGGAGAAAAGTAACTGATACTGTCTATAGCTGCGTTGAGGTGACAGCTTTCACTTTATTGGCATGGCATTGGCATAAATCAAAAAAACAGACTATTATGTTATGAGGGATATAGTGAATGTCAAGGTCATGGCATTAAGGAAGTAAAGTTGTAAAAGTCAACTTTGATTTTTTAAAAAGTCAGTTAGACTGTCCATATATTAAACATGTGCACTTGGATAAATATAGCTGCATATAACAGTGCAGCTTATGTGTCTCCATTTTTTTTAAGTAAAAATATTCAAAAATAAGAACTCAGCACATAATGGTGCTTTCAGTTAAACATATGTTATCTGAAAGTGTGTCATTTAAAACAAAGTCTGAGAAATGCAGGAAGAAATTCTTGAAGTCATTTATTCTAGTATACTTAATTTCTACTATTCAGGAAAAGCTAGGACAAATATTTTATATTTCAGTAGAAGGTATTTATCTAAGTTTTATAATTTTCTGAAATAAAATTAAATCTGTCAAACACAGTACAGATTATGTATAGTTCTTACTATGTAATAAAAACATGATCTTTTTTGTAATTAATAGTGTTTGATTTAAATTGTGGAAATATTATCAACCAACACAATCCTGAATATCACCTATGCCTAAAGAAATAGAAAATATATATTATGATATATATATATTTTATGTATATATTAAATATCAGTTCAAATCAGATAAGATAGACAGCATTTTAAAGAAGTTTCCAGAAATTATGGAAAATTATCTTTGACCTAAAGGTGTTTGGTCAACTTTAGCCACTGTTTTTATAAATCTGGTTTATTCTTTCTGAGTAAAGCTTACTCAAAAAATTCGTACATTAGTTGAGCATATGAATAGACCTTTGATCTGTTTTTTTAAGGTACCCTGTGCTTTACAAATAGACCACTGAATAGATCCAGCTATTTTAAAATAGCAACTCACAAGCTAAAGTATTTTAGTCATATGCAACAGCAGTTATTTCAAAGTTCAAAGTTAAGATATAATGCAGGCATCTACACGTTTCCATTAGAGTGCATTCAAAAATTATTCTACCTAACCATTTGTCTTATTACATTAACATGATTCCACAATTTTAAATAGATAATAAAAGATGAGCTCTTTTTTAATGCATATGGGACAAATATATACTCTTTATACAAAACCAGTCTCAGAATTACACAAATTCATGTTAAGAAGGCATTTTAGATACATCAAGCTTTTTACTTTCATCAATAGATAAAATCAACTTAATAGCCCATCAATTGAAGATTGGTTAAATAAATTCTGCTACCAAATGGAATTTTATTCCTTTAAAATGATATGTTAGAAGAATATTTAATGATGCGAAAAGTGTTCAGAATGCATCGTTAAGAAAAAAGTAATGTTACCAAGTAGCATGTACATTATAATTAAAATTTTGTAAAAAGAAACTGTATAGATACTGATATAGACCAATTATTTTTATTTTACAGCTGGTGGGCCTAGGTGATGAAATAACAATGTTTTCTCTTTCTTTTTATGAGTCTCTGTATTTTTAAAATTTTCTTCAATGGAAACTATTACTTTGTAATGTCAGAAAGCATATATAGTTAAAAACTGACATTTTCTGCTGAAATTGGATAGTGATATGGGTAGCTAAGACAGAATTAAGATAAGAGGGCACAGTTAGTTGTCTGCAAGTACAGACAATTGATGGAAATTAACTGTATCAGTAGTGATTTAATGGCCTTATTTATTTTATTAAGTTCTCAATGTTTTCACTTTTAGGTTACATTTTCATGAGTCATTAAGTCAGACAAACAGTATGGAATTTCCAATAGATGAAAATCATTCAGAGAGTACAAGATTGCATTTAAAAGATATCATAAATATTTGGTTTTACTGCAGTTTACAAGACAGTGCTTATCTACATCCTGACAATTAAAGTGCGGTTATTTTTCTGATCCCTGAAGTGTGGAATCATTTATTTGTAGGAATATGCAATTCTAATCACCTGAATACAGGGAGAGAATCAGTAACAAATAACACTCATTCTTGTTCAAGTGTTAAACCTTATGCATTTTTATTTAACAACATTAATAGGACAAGCTTATATAATTGTCTGTGAATTCACCAGTGAACTATCTAAACGGTCTTTAGGTTTGTTCAAAACAAATAATAAAACAATCTCAGTAACAGACACGCACACCTAAAGAGTTTCAAAGAAATTTACACACAAATTATAGATACAGAGAGCATTGATCATTTGTTATTTCTTGAGAGTAATGTTCATTAGTAAATTAATTATTTTACATTACTCCTAATATTTTTCAGAATATACTTTATTCTAGAATAAAGTGATAATATTTTTGAAAACATTCCTTTAAATCTTTGCTCAGTTTCAGAACATGTTTCTTAGTAAACATCCTATGTATTTTTCTTTCCTGGGAATTACTCTTCAAAACTGTAGTTGAATAACTTTCTTTGCCATTGATTCCTTTTACATTAAACAGCTCTTGATCAGTTAGCTGTTATGTATAAGATGTACTGGTATATATTACTGGTATACAGATTTATGTACAACCCAATTTTGTAATTAATCACCAAGCTAAATAGAAAGAGAGAGAATATACATAATAAATATTACTAGCAATTTCAATATGCATGCATTATGTATCCACCAAAATGTTGTATGATTACTCCAAGCAAGCTACATTTTTACTATTAATCAATTTCTTTTGAATGGCGCATGTCATTTCATTATATTCCTATCATGAATCTCATCCTACCAATTTTTATTTATGTGATGGGAACTGGCTAACGGACTATAGTAAATAAAAGTATAGGTTAAAAGATCCATTTAATAAGGATCCAAAAAGGATCTTGATGGGAGGAATCATAGACCTAATATAATAGCATAAAATTAATAAGAATAAAACATATTCTACGCTTGAATTCCAAAACACAAATGTTACAAAAACAGGGTAAGACAGATATGGTTTGGGGTAAAAATAAGAATAAGTATTAGTAATAGTAGCTGAGGTTGGGTTTAATTGAGTATAAGCAAAATTTTTGTCAGCAAGATGATGAAGCTCTGAAAAATTCGAAAATGTGAACATAAACTGTCTTTCTCAAAAATACACTAACTAATAGGACGTGTAGTCCATTGTGGATTATAAAGGTCATACTGTACCTGTGCATTTGCTCTGAGGCATATACACAAATCATGGTTGATACAGAGATGAATGGGTAAGAAAGTGAAAGAACTCAGAAACAGATTGCATTTGATTTAAAAAACTAGTTTTAACACCTACCACACTGTGTTAGGTACTGGGGAATAAAATCCTATTCTTGCTATGAAGAAGTTTATAGTCTAGTATCAAGTAACAGGAGAGTACAGAAGAAATGATAAGTTATATTAAGGCAGGTTTAAACTCAATACAAAAACTCTCTACCTTACTAAAATGTCAAAAGTCTGTACCTCTTTAGAGAGTAATGAGTTCACCTTTGCTAGAGGTTTTCAAACATAATCTCCACGGATACAGATCATCTGACTTGACTGTAATAGAAAGAGTTCAAGAATTAGATGCCTGTTATCTTCAAACCCCTTTCAGATTTGACCTCCTATCTGAGTTCAGTAGAGGAAGAGATCAGACTAGAAGAAATTTCACATGATCTGTGCTTGTAAGTCAATAGGATTCATATATACGGCAAGGAGGAGGGAGAGTACTGTTAAGCCAACAGTGTGAGCAGAGGTGTAGGTCTGGGGATATGTATGATAAATGTGATGGGAACGAATAGCCCAGTATGACTTGAAGAAGATGTTTGTGTTGGAAAGTAATGGGACATAAGGATTGCATAGTAATTTGTGATCTGAAAAGGATGGAATTGTCTTGCAGTCTATGGGCAACATTCCATGCTGAGCAGAGTATAAGGAAAGTAAACGTTTGCAGGGGAAGATATTGTTTTGCTTATAATATAAGACTGAATTTCCAAAGAAGATAGCAAAAGCAGACACGCTATTCAAGTACATGTTTGGCCTAATTATGGAATATTCTGATATTTGAGTAAAAGAAAAATAGTAAAATTATTTTTAAAAAGCATGCGTAGATGATTTAATCTTTATGGACAAGTTCAAATAATGTGTAAATGGAAAACGTGAAACTCTAAAACAAATTCCACCTTTTAAAGGGTTTTTTGGTGTTTGCACCTCTAGTTTTGCTCTTTTTATCTATCCTTATTCGACACTCTGTGGGGAGCCAATGTCCTCCATCTAGCTTCCCCTGTTTTTCAAAGTAGATATATATTTCAGAGCTGGATGAATTAGAGTACTATCTTTGAACATACAGTGCAGAATAAAATGTATCACAAATTCAATCAGTAATAATAGAACAATAAATATTTCCTTAGATGCTATTGTCTAAGTCTTTTAGAGTAACTGTTTTACAAATTTCTGCCACTCATTCATTAATCCAATATGCAGAAATCCAATAAATTAAATGCAATAATTTACAGATTCACATTTGTGTTTCATTTACTACCTCATTCTGATAATGGTAGAAATCAGATTCTGTTTTCCTCAGTTTAAATTGACAGTAATTACTATGAGTGATCCATTGTCTTTTTAGTTTACTCTTGACATTTTATTTCAATTTTATTAAATTATGATTGACTGTCAAGTTATTTTCCAGATTACTCTAAGTTATAATAAACAGATCATTTTTCACAGCTTCCAGAAGGAAAATTAATCTAACTGAATTAAGGAAAACGCTGGTCAGTCCCCACAATATTAATGAATGCATCCAAATATCCTAAATATTCCTTTATAATTTTTTTTACCTGAATAGCTGTACGGTGGCAGTAGTCGTGTATGTGTAGCATCCATCTCTAATAGGTAAGGGGGTAAGTGCCAGTTTTCTTGTTTAACATCTCGGTTTTACAACATGGGCTTAGGGGTTAGACAGACTTGGCTTCAAATTATGTTCTATCACTTACTAGTTGTAACAATTTACTTTAGCTTTCTCAAGGTCAGTTTCCTGAATCTGGAAAATTAGAACAATAAAAGCACATGTCTGTGATGGTCAGTTTTGTGTCAACATGGTTAGGCTATAGTCCCCAGTTATTTAACCAAATACTAATCTAGGTGCTGTTGTGAGGTATTTTATAGAGGTTATTAAAGTCCATAACCAGTTGGCTTTAATTAGTTAAGATTATCCTGGATAACCTGGATGGGCCTGATTTAATCAGGCAAAAGGCCTTAAGAGCACAGCTGAGGCTTCCTTGAAGAAGAAATTCTGCTTGCAGACTGTAGCTTGAGCTTGCGACCCAGACTTCCAGCCTGCCTTTCCTGATAACCTGCCCTAAAGATTTTAGATTGTCTCACCAGCCACCATTGTTGTCATAAGTCAATTCCTTGCAATAAATGTCTTAATTATATGTCTCCTACGGGTTTTATTTCTCTGGTAGAGCCCTGACTGATAAACTGCCCCATAGCATTTTTATGAGGATATATTCCAAGTGACTGGCATAATGTAGTATGGCAAATCCTTAATAAATGTTATAACAGAACAAAAACGTAAAGAAACCCTAAAGAACTACAGGTTATTCTCTCGATTATGGAGTACCAATTGTTAATTTCTCCATATAAAAAAAAAAGTGGTGGGGTTGACGTGGTGACTATCATTTACCAAAAGGCAAGAGTGTACCCGGAAACCATAGGATGCTACCAAGAAATTATAGTATCAAAATCTCCAGTCTTCCATCCATTCTTTTATTGTTTTTGTTTTTTTTCCAGGAAAGACTTATCCCATGCCATATTGGTTGTCTTTAAGAGATTAGTGAGAGTTGACTCACTTCTAATGTTTTGATCCTTCAAGTTGACAGTGGTTCAATATTCCTGGAGAAACTTAAAACTATCCAGGACTTTTTCAAAATTTGATATAAACAATAAGAAACAGGTAACATTAATGTTGTTTCTTTTTTTTTTTTTTTCCTTTGGCTACCTGGAAGCTCAAACCAAATATGCAACTCAATTTTAGCCTAAGAAAGCCTACTGTATCAGGGTATTTCAAAAAGCTCATGGAAGAGTGCAACTAATAGATAATATGTATCTTTCCATGAACTTTTTGAAGACCCATCATATACAGTGGTTATATATAAAACAAATTACATTTTAGAGTATATCTTATAAAAATATTTTCATTTCATGATCATTAAATTTAAGCTAGACTTTCAGATAGACACTCTTCTTTTTGGGGATGGTAAGCCCATGCCATGGCTTAGGACAAGGTCACAATGATTCTTACCTAACAGCTCACTTCCACAAATTGGAAAAAGTATTCACATTCCTCAGACTTAATGTTGGATACTGATTTCGTGCATTTGAGCTGGGGTCAGTAATCAACTTACTTTGCATGTTTCTTCTGTGCATTTTTGGTTAACAGCCACAAGAACACTTGACTTATTTTCTATAGGACAGAGATATAAACCTAGACAACTAATTTTTAAAAGCTAAAAAAAGAAAAAAGAAGTTAAAACAATGGAAAGAGGCAGTTGATCACAAAATAGAGAAAATATTTGTCACAAAATTGTTATCAGTCATGTGAGAAAATGATTCTTACAGGCCCTAAATCTTAGAGCATTTCTAAGAAAATAGGTTCTCTCCAAGTATAAATTGTAGGATTTACCCTGATCTTGTGCAGACTAAATTGCCTAGTGGTTCCTGCCAAAGAAGCTAAATATGAAAACAAATAAATGAAAATTCCAACTAATATAATTTTCAACAGACATGTCTATAAAATTTTAAAGATTATAAGTGCAACCTATAATAGAACATCCATAGCTAAAGCCTACTTTTTCCTCATGTAAAATACCTTATAGCTATAAGTTGAAAATATAACTAATCTACCAAACATAATAGCTCAGCCTAGCCTACCTTAAATGTGCTCAGAACACTTACATTATTAGCCTATAGTTGGGCAGAGTCATCTAACCCAAAGCCCGTTTTATAATAAAGTGTAGAATACCCCATTTAATTCATTGAATACTATACTGGAAGCATATTGTTTTTGCACCATCGTAAAGCTGAAAAATCATAAATTGGACAATCATAAGTCGGGAATCATCAGTACATACAAACTTTGGCTAAAATTTGTCAGTAAAGAAACCAGCGATGTTAGCTGGCTTGTTGAACGTACTATTGATACTGTCTGGAATGAAAGCTTTTGAGAGTGTCATATGCTTTGAGTCCTTCCATGAATATTATACATGTAGTTTAGAGTAGAACAGTAGTTACCAGAGACTGCAGAGGGGAGAATGGGGAGATATTGGTCAACAGGTACAAAGTTACGATTAGATAGGAGGAATAAGTCCTGGTGTTCTATTGCACAGTAGGGTGCATATTACAAAAGAGCTAAAAAAGAGGCTTTTGAATGTTCTCACCATAAGAAAATGAGAAATGCATGAAGTGATGAATCTGCTAAATATCCTTATTTAATCATTATACAAATCATATGTATTAAGACATCAAATTGTTCTCTATAAATATATACAATTTATATATATTGTAAATATATAAATCGGGGGGACTGGCCAGTTAGTTCAGTTGGTTAGAGCATAGCCTTGTAACATCAAGGTCAAGGGCTCAGATAACCCATTCCAGTCAGCCACCAAAGAACAAACAAAAGAACACATCAGAATTAATCAAAGACAAACATAGACGTCCCCACGAACCCCCTCTCCACCCACTCCCTAAAAAAAAAAAAATCTGGCAGAATGCAAGTATGGTCTGTGGTCCAGTTAATTGTATCATGCCATGTCAATTTCCTGGTTTTAGATAATGCAGGGTAAAGTACAAATGATCTCTCTGTCCTATTTTTTTAAACTTCTTGTAATTCTATAATTATTTCAAAATAATTTTTTTAAATAAATAGGCAAAAATTATAATTCAACAGATATAGCAGAATGAAAATTTCTGTTGGCTTACTTAATGTTGGTTTTTAAAATCTGCTACATTACTTTGAGAAAGCAAACAAAGAGAGAGCCAGGCTCAACAAATTTGGGAGACGGTTGTCTTAGAATTGTAGAATTGATTATATTAAAGCTTCCACTGTTAAATGTGAATGATAGATAAACTTACCTATATATTTGTATCATATATTTGTATTTGATCTATAGCTTAAAGTTGTGTGTTCTTCAATGAATCTCATCTGATGTGTGTAATAGCAGAAAAAGTGAGTAACAGTTCTAGGAGGAGATCCAAAATGAATAAAATATAAAGTTTATCCTTGACAAATTCACAAGGCTGGAATGCATGCTGTACTAACACTTCCTGAATAATAGTAGAAAAGAAGTGTAGAAATAAAGCCCTGTCATAGAGCCAGAGTATACCACAAATATTTGAGCCTGTTAACTGTGAATCTGTGACTGGATTGGCTATCTTACTAAACATAATTCTTTGATAAAAAATGTCCACTTTTTAATGAAACATGTCAGCAGACTGGCCAACATACAAACCATTTCCAAATCCTCTCAGATTCAACCAGAGACTATTCTATTTGTACAGATATGCATTATATCTGCACATAAAATTCAATTAGCAGTGACATTTTTCAAAGCATAATATTTTGTGGACCTCAGATATTATCTCTAGTAATTCTTATTTAGCATAGCACTTTATAAGAGAATAAAATTAATGCACACATTTTTTCTGTTCCAAAATTACTTGATGTTTCAGGCAAGAAAGAACCCTTGCAGTTTGACTCTTATAAGCAATCTGAATTTACCACTGCTTCTCCACTGTGTAATTACAACATATTTGATGTAAATTCAAAAAGCTTTATTTTTTTCTTCTCAACATTAAAAGTTTTCTCAATAGAATATTTGGCTTTTAATGATATTTTTAATGCCAAAATATTTAACTTATGTATATTCAGACTGAAACTTATAAGATGGCTTTATGTACATAAAAAATAAAAGTAGAATGCTTATTCCAAAATTAATTGGATAGGACCTTATGGTGTTAATCAGTACAAATACTATAAAATAATGGATTCTTAAATTAGGTATTTAATATATGTGCACCTAATCTAAGGAATGTTCTACCTTGACTAATTTTTAAAATGATGAAAACTAAAGAGAAGAAAACACAATTAGTTAAAAATAGGTAATGAACAGAAAAGAAAATGAATTCATTAAGAATGACAAAAGAAGGGGACTAGACTTAAATAATTGAATAAAGAAAAAAGTCAATAAAGTTTAAAGGAAGAAAACAAGAAAGGAAAGTGAGAGACATATGAGAGGGTAATAAAAAGAAATGAAGTAGAATTAAAGCAAATGCTAGAGGATGTAATAGGCAAAGCTAGAGGGCAGGAGCCTTCACAGGAATCATACCCTCACCTCCCTCACACATGGCCAAGAGGAGTGGGCACTGTAGCCACCAGGAGTGCAGAAGGATTGAATTTGGGCATGCCACAAAGGGGGACTGAAAGAGCCTCATCTCTTGAAGCAATGGTGATGTGGACTGACAGAAGAATCATGACTGTCAACGGGGAAATAATAGAGGAACTCAATCTTTATTGATATAAACAACCATTTCTTGATTGAACATGTCAGCGTGGTTAGTGCCATTGGCAAGAACAACATTATTGCCTGCCAAGTAGCTAGTAAGAAATTATCCAGTGACTTCTCCCTTAACTGTCTCTCTCTCATATTTTTAGATTTTTGAAAGAAGCCCATGTCCGAAGATTCTGACAATTGTTAGCTCTATCCCTGATTGCTCAAACAATTTTTCTGGCAAATATGAAACTATAGAGGATCACCAAATTTAAGATGAATGAATTATAACTTTATATAGCATAAAACTGAAACTGGTTCGAAAATAAATTGAAATCAATGGCACGTGTCTTCTTAAATTATATTTTCCCTAAAGTCAGAAAAGAGTGCTACACAATTTTTATTTGGAGGGAAATTAGTCAAAGAGACAGTTAAATATTTTTCATATGGAAAACAACATAGGTTGACTATTTTTCATACAGAAAATAACATAAGTTGAAAAACAAAAGACTGCATAAATGACACTGAAAATGAATTCAGCTTAAGAATAAATTAATAGCTACATCAATGTTAGAAAACTGACAGTGCTGAAAAATAATATAATAAAATATTCTTAACAAAATAATGATGAAAAGAATTTCCTGAAAAATAATTAATTGCTATGTAGCTGCTACATGCCAAAGTATTAATTACTGTCAACAGCTATTCTTCCCTCAATCTTCTTACTAAATTTAGGAAATAGCAATTCTTAATGAGCAAAATATACTTAAATAATGTTTTAAAGATTTTGAAAATTGTTGAATGGTTATGACATGGGTTAAACTAGGAATGTCTGCAAACCTAGGGGTTGGAAAAAATTATACAGAACAAAAATAGACAAAAAGAAAAAGCAACTCTGTGACAAATGTTCAGGAAATTCTATATTTAACTGACAAATCGGCTGTAAATAAGTCAGAGGCCTTTGAGGTTTTTCCAAAACACATGAAGAAACTCAGTAATGAAATTACAGAATTTATGATCGATACATAATTTAGTTCTAAGTATGGGGAGCTGATCAAAATTACTCAAATTTGAGGTTTATGCTGTCTCATGCCCTTGAGACTAGCATTGCAAATCTCTGGTACTGAAGGGTCTGCTGTTTAAAAGTATAAATATTTTCCAAACCTTACAAAAACCAGATTGCATTTTTAAATGGAATACTGTTTGAAGTTCCAATCACTGGGAACTTAGGAGAGTTATTGCTTCCAATCTGTTTCACCCATTAGATTGCAAGCTTCAGGAGGTCCAGGACTTTGCACCAGCATATCCTCCTTTCTATGGTCATATTAGTGAAAATCTTCTGTGACATTTTCTCATTAAAAGTTTCATGAATGAATGAATGAATGAATGAATGAATGAAGCAAAATGGAGACATATGCACTAAATGGAATAAGGGAGTTCAGTGCTGGGTTAAAGCATGTGATTTGATGAAATTTAATTTCATCAAATAATCGAGGTTTTAAACAGAAAAACACATTATTAGCTCAGTAAATTTTAATATTCTACATGTAGGAAGCTACCTTATACAGAGGTAGAAAAATTTAGAAACATCAGGTATATAAAATTTGTTTATCCACACTAAATACAGTATATTAAAATATTGTTTGCAAAAAAAAAAAAAACAGGCAAATGAAGGTTTTGCATGGTCATAGCTGGGACAGATCAACTGCCAAGCTTGCTGGATGTTCAACAGTAATTCTTCAGATCTGCCTAGTTAGGGACTGCAGGAAAAAAATCTGAGCATATCACAGAGAATGGACAGTGGGAATCAAAGGCCAGATTGTTCAGGCAGAGAGGCAGACACAGAGAGAGGGGAGAGAAAGAGAGTGAGAGAGAAGGGATGGGGATTGACGGAAATCATCATGTTTCAATTTAAATGATGCAATCATGCAGGTTGGCCACAAAAGCCATGTGGTTGAATCCAAGATGACTGGTGATTCCAAGAACCTGGCTGAGTCCTCTAAATCAGCAATAAGAAGAGGAACTCAAATGCATAAACAGGGCAAAAGTGAAGGAAAAGAGGAAACAGTGATCACTGGGTTACCAGTCAGCCATGCCTCATCTCTAACACTCTATAAGCCCGATTTGGAGGTCAGCAAAAGAGATCAGGGCATGGATGGTGGAGACAGCAAGTTTGGCTGGTTCTGGAGCCTTGGTCTGGAAAGGTAAATAAATGTAAAGTCCCATCAGCCGAGATAAGGTATTAGGAGATAGATGCACAAGACTGACTAATTTCTTCTGACATCTGTGTTCTCATTTTTACTTTCTTTGCCCTAAACTATACCATGTCCTGAAACTACAGACCTTTTCAAATAAGCAAGTAAGCAAATAAATAAATAAATACAATTAGTTTTATCTGTACCTGAGCATTCATGTATTTCACCTAAACATATACATATATGAATATAAGTTCATTTAATATTCACCTCCTAGAAATGATGGTAAAATTTAGTTATATTCTCAAGTTGAATTTGGAAGTTGCAAGATCAGCTTACAAGGAACAACTACTGGAACACGATACAAAGAGAAGTAATAAGGCATTTGCAGTTGACGCTATTATCAGATAGGTAGATTTAACATATGGGAAGTGGGAATTGAGACTTCAATGACTATAATTTGCAATAAAAACAGTGTTTATGTTTTGCAGTGTACCATAGCCCCAGAAGACCTGGATTTTTCTTGTAGAAACCAGAAGGGTACTTTTATATGGATCTTTGAGCTCTTCTGAATTTTCACAGGTTAGAAAACATTTCATTAGTGAACTGAGACAGAGGAACTCAAGCAATAAGACACCAGCAAAATTAAATGGAAATTGAGATTTAATGAAGCATAGTCCAAATAAAGACAGTATAAAATAAGCATTTAAAGAAAAGTTAATCAACAAAGTGAAGCCTGTTTTCCTAAGAATGAAAGAAACAAAGCTAAGTTAAATTTTCTGCATTTAGTAAGTTTAGAGCCATATGGCTATCTTAAGCCCATCTAAAAAGAATTCACTGAAGACACAATACACTCAGATACTCCCCTGAAGGCACTAGTTAGTCTACATATCGAGAGGAACAAATTTAAGAAACTCATTAACTTTACCTTGTATGGGAATCATCACACATAACAGCATTAAAAAAAAAAAAAACAGGTAAATCTACATGCTTAATTTTAATAATACACCAAACAACCTGGCACTGTCTTTTTTTCACAAAAAGCAACTATAAAGAAAAGACTGATTAAACCTAATAACACACATTTCAAAATAGATTGTCTAAAACCTAAGGGAATTTTCAGCATTTTTCTGTAATTTAAAAGATTGTTGTTTTAACCTATAAGTGCACACACATACTCTTGTTTTCTAAGATTACTCAACAAACGTTAAAAGGTATTTTTCCCTCTGGATGAATTATTACAATATTTTAAAAATAAACTACATACGTTTCATCCTGGTTTATTTAACCAAACACACGAAGCATTCGAGAGAGACTGAAAAGGTAAAATGCTGCAAAATGAGGTAGAGATATTCCTTAAAGGTAACTATAAGCATGTCATTTATTAAAGAATGCCAGAATAAATAAATCAGATTTACATTTTAATTATCTATCCAAGCCACATGCTAAATATGAATATTAAATAAATCGAACTTGTTATAAATATCTAAAATCTCCCTAATCTATGTCAGTGGTATCCTCCAAATTAATTGACAAGAGTTGCCTAGAGATCTGGGCTCTGTTCTTACCATATAAAACTTTGATCTTCCCATAACTCTTGTGCAGACCTGCAAAACCTGGCTCACAAAAGAGAATTAACAAGTGAGAAAAAGCAGAGATCTTGGTCGTGAATTGGTAGAAATTTAACTGGAATCAGTCTTTCTCTACAAAATCAACAGAATTGGTCATTTCTTCAGTGCTGTAATGCGATAATGCCAGTGGAAAAAGTGAAAAAAAATAGCAGCTCTATTACCAGCTCTCACTGAAAAGTAATAATAAATGAGGAAGGAAGAACAACAGAAAACAGGCTGGAAATGAAGCATGGCTGTATTCAAGCTTTTTCTAACATTAGCAAGCAATGACTATAATACTTGACTTCATAAGCCTAACATTGCATGTTAAGAAGTCCAGCAACCCCATCCATAGGACGCAAACAACTGTATTAGACACACAGAATAGTAACAGAACATATGCAGTAGGTAGAATAATACCTACCCCCCGCCAAAGATGTCCATGTCCTCATCCCTGGAACCCATGAATACGTTATCTTACATGGCAAAAGGAACTCTGCAGATGTGATTAAGTTTATAGACTTTAAAACAGGGAGATTATCCTGGATTATCCAGGTGGGCTCACCCTAATCTCATGAGTCCTTAGAGGTGGAGGATCTTTTCTTGCTGCAGTCAAAAAGAAATGTGACAATGGAAGAAGGGTGATGCCATGTAAAAAGGACTCAACTGACCATTGCTGCCTTTGAAAATGGAGGAAGGGGCCACAAGCCAAGGAATGTGGGCAGCCTCTATAATCTGGAAAAGTCAAGGAAATAGATTCTCCCCTAGATCCTCCAGAAAAAAATAATGAAGCCCTACTGACACCTTAAGTTTAGTCAAGTGAGCCCTGTGTCAGACTTCTAACCTACAGACATGTAAGATAATAAATTTGTGTTGCTTAAGACACTAAGTTTGTGGTATTTTTTATGGCAGCAATAAAAATCATTACACTTTGCAAAAGGCTAAGAGCCTTTTAGATGAGCCTTGAATCATTTAGAAAATGAATCAGTAATAAAAAACACATGTAAATAATACTTGTGATGAAGACTTCACCTATTCAGAAGCTATGTGATAGTTTTACCTAATATTCTTGTCTCATTGTAGAATTTGGTGTTAAGGTCAGAATGAGAACTAGGATAAGAAATTAAGAACAAGCCTCAGTGTAACTGTACGTTCATCATTCTAAGTGTACCAAGCATTCACCAATGTACACATGAAAGGTTAGAATTAGAAACAAAGACTATTATAAGGTTTGGGGACATGAGATTAAATACTATAAGGTTTTATAGTGACACTTTTAGAAAATAGTAAATTTATGAGCCAACTAGAATTATTAATATAATGGTTATGATGACAACTGAAGAAGATGATAGACTGGATACAGAATTATCTAAAATGCTTCCATTTGGCCATCATTAGTAGGACATCAGATTTTTCATTGCAACTGAAATTCTTCAGTGGATTTGCTTAGAGAGGGAATAATAAGTGATTACAAACTAAATTTATTTGTCATTCAACATCTTAAAAAAAGGAATGTGCTATTATTCTAGTAATAGAAACAATGCAATTAAACACTGCTAGAAGAGATGCAATTGTCCTATAATGAGAAATTAAGAAACTAAATACAGACATTACCCGTGTAATTGTAGGCAAATGAATACTGTATGTATAATATTTACTTGTTCTATACAATCAGCATCTTTTCTTGAGTTATTTGCATCCATCAATGAGCCATCATTTTAGGCTAATCAAATGCAAGGGCATTCCTATTTCTCTAAAATATTTATGGTGACATATACTGAAGAAGTTAGATATTAAATGCAGAGCTTTTAACATAGCTGTTGTAGAAATAAACCATGTATTCCATGTTTCATTTAAATGAGGAATAACTTTTATCAAAATAGCTTTATCACAATTAACTCACCTTTGGCAGAGAGGAGAGTTCTATTTATAGCTTGTGATAGCACATTTGAATGGCACACAATTTTGATAAGCTTCTATTTAGTGTGGGATGAGTTTGAATATGCAGTAAGTCATTTCAAATTGCTAAAGGCATTCAGATACAAAGATATGTATATGGAAATTAGAATTAAATTGAAACACTGAGGTGAACATTCAAAAGTGTATTTGAAAGCATCATGTTTTTAATGTAATGGTTCTGACTTCTTTAATTTCTTCATTATAAGATGCTTGTTGCCCACAAGGAATTTACAACCTAATGATGGAAACATAACAACCACATACTTATTGATAACAACTGACAATACTGATAAGCACATAAAAATGACTGCAAGTGGTGAGAAACACATTTATAAACAACTACAGCTATAAAATATACATATATAATATACATGTGTGTAGAGATGTATTGTGTAGGTGTGTGTATAGGAGGGTGTAAATATTCGCTATTTTCAGGAAAGGCACAAGGTAAAAAAATCTCCCTTTACTAAAGGAAATGTTGATATGTTGCAGAGTAATGAAAGGAAAGTCAGAAAAGAAAGAAAAATAAGGAAGAACCATTTCTTACCTGTTTTGCATCGTGAAATACAAAGTCATACTAGGTATTTTATTCAAAGTATTTGGTGAGCTACTTCAATTTTTTTTTCAAATTGTCTTTTCTATGACTTGTTTTTAAAAGTTTTTCTTTTATTTCAATATATTGACCATGTATTCACGCATTTATTCAACAACTTTATTAAGATCCTATGCAACATGCCTGGAACTGTCCTAGACATTGGAGACACAACAATAAAATTAAAGAAGTCTCCTACCCTCTTGAAGTTGGGGGAGACAGAAAAACAGTTAAACAAGGGTGAATCCAACATACAGTAGCAGAGATTAATTAGTATTATACAGAGAATTAAATAAAGTGGTCTTTGAACATCTTTAACTCTGGGGGTCAGGGAAGTTCTCCCCAACAAAGTGGAAATTAAGCTGAGACACGAATGACAGTGGCATCAAAAAGAATAGCATTATCCAACCTAAATGCTATACTGTTAGCTGTATAGATCCTTTAAGAAATAACTCTTGTTGTGCCTGGTGTCTGCTGTTCTTGACCACCACCAGCCAGAGTTTTGCTGTCCTCCAGCTTCCCACAGTGCCTCAGCTATTATGCAGAGAGCTTTGCACAGTGGAGTCTAGGAGCAGAGCTCACCATTTCTCTCATGATTGCCTCCATTCGCCTTCTCTTCAAGCATAATTCTAGAGACCTTTTTGCATTTCTAGAGAAAAGCAAATGAACAAACACATCTCTGAAGGTAGGAGCATACCTAGGAATTTATGCAGGATCTGTGGGAAGCCCCCCACCATCTGGCAGAAGGCAGGAGCACTCCTGGGGACCTAAGCAGCAGCCATAGCAGCACCTCCCCCACCCAGCAGAAGGCAGGAGCATGCCTGGGGAGCTAGGCTGGAACCACAGTGTGCACCCCCACTTGAAAACACTGCTTCTGCATGGGTGGTCCACCACAGCCACTGACAATGCAAGGGCAGCTCCCCACCACCGTGGCAGCCACAGTCACCAAGAAGGTGGCCCACCTCTCAATCAAATGTACTAACACAATGAGAGTCATGAGTGGAGACTGGAAAAAGAACAGGAAGTCTCTCTCCTCAAAGCCCACTCCAGAGTAATAGAAGAAGCAACTGCTCTACCAGATAACCAGACATAAATGTAGAAGTATGAAAAAACAGGAAAATAGGACACCAGCAAAGGGATACAGTAATTCTCAAGTCCCATACCCCGTAAAGCAGGAAACCCATGAAATGGCTGAAAAAGAATTCTGAGCAACAATCTTAAGGAAACTCAATGAGATATGAGAATACTCAGAAAGACAACATTCTGAAATAAGAAATATTGTCCAGGATATGAAGGAGGAAATTTACAAAGAGATGAGTACCTTAAAAAAGAATGTAGCAGAACTCCTGGAACTGAAGGATTCATTCAACAAAATAAAAAAACACAACTGATACCTCATACAGCAGGTTAGAGTAAGCAGAAGAAAGCATTTCTGATCTCAAGACAGTCTTCTCAAAATAACCCAGGTGGACAAAAAAAAAAAAAGAAAAAATAATTAAAAATGAAAAAATTCTGAGAGCTAGCAGACAACCTTTAGCACACAAACACCCAAATCATGGGAATTACAGAAGATAAGGAGAAAAGAAAAAGCTTTTTAAAAATTTTTTTAAATTTAATTTTATTTTGTCAATATACAATGTGGTTGATTATTGTGGCCCATTACTGAGACCTCTCTCCCTTCTCCCTCTCCCCCATCCCTCCCAACAACCTCATATCTGTTTGCTCGTTGTATCAACTTCAAGGAATTGTAATTGTTGTGTCTTCTTCCCTACTCCCCAGTTTATTTGTGTATTTATTTATTTATTTTTAGCTTCCACAAATAAGTGAGAACATGTGATATTTCTCTTTTAGTGCCTGACTCATTTCACTTAATATAATTCTCTCTAGGTCCATCCATGATGCTGCAAATGGCAGTATTTCATTCTTTTTTATAGCAGAGTAGTATTCCATTGTGTATATATACCACATTTTCCATATCCACTCATCTGATGATGGACATTTGAGCTGGTTCCAACTCTTAGTTATTGAAAATAATGCTGCAATGAACATTGGAGAATATGTATACCTTCAACTTGATGATTTCCATTCCTCTGGGCATATTCCCAGCAGTGGGATAGCTGGGTCATATGGTAGATCTATCTGCAATTGTTTGAGGAACCTCCATTCCATTTTCCATAGAGGCTGCACCATTTTGCAAAATATACATCTGACCAAGGATTAATATACAGAGTATACAAGGAACTGAAAGAACTTTACAACAAAAAAACACACAACCCAATTAAAAAATTGGCAAAAGAGCTAAATAAGCACTCGATATCACTCAGCATTTGGGAAATGCAAATCAAAACCACACTGATATACCATCTCACCCCAGTTAAGATGGCTAATATCCAAATATTGTGAAAGATAAATGCCGGTGAGGTTGCACAGAAAAAGGAACTCTCATACATTGGTGGTGGGACTGCAAAAAAAAAGAAAAAGCTTTTAAAACCTATTCAATAAAATAATAACAGGAAACTTCCCAGGTATAGGGAGAGACATGGCCTTTCAGATCAAGCAGACTCAAAGGTCCCCAAACAGATTCAATCCAAAGAGATCCTCTCCATGACACATTACAGTCAAACTGGCAAAGCTCAAAGACAAAGAGAGAATCCTAAAAGCAGCAAGAGAAAAGTGTCAAGTCACCTATAAGGGAGTCCCCATTACACTAACAGCAGACTTCTCAACAGAAACAATACAGGCCAGATGAAAATGGGTTGATAAAATCAAAATACTAAAAGAAAAATACCTGCCAACCAAGAACACTTTACCCAGAAAGGCTATCCTTCAGAAATGAGGAAGAAATAGTGTAGGAGTTCACTACTACATGATCCTGCAAGAAATCCTCAAGGGAGTCCTGAATCTGGAATACAAAAAATGATAACCAGTGCCATTAATACACAAGAAGCAACAAAACCCATTGGTAGAACAAAAATGCAAATGAGAAAGAGAAAGAAACTAAAGCTTACCACCTCAAAAAAAAAACCCCAACAAACATCAAAGGCAGACAATAAAAGGGGAAGAAAGGAACAAAAGATATTTAAAACATCCAAAAAATAATCAGTAAAATGCCAAGAGTAAGAAAATACCTTTCAATAATGACTGTAAATATAAAAGATTAAACTTCCCACTCAAAAGACAGACTGACTTACCCAAAATATAATACAAAAGATCAAGGAAACAAAAAGTTGTTTTTTTGAGAAGATAAACAAAACAGACAATTAGTTAGGCAAACTAAAAAAAGAGTGAAGACCCAAATCACAAAAATTAGAAATGAAAAAGGAGACATTATAACTAAAAGAATCATTAGAGACTATTATAAACTATTATCTACTATTGTAAACTCTATGCCAACAAATTAGAAATCCTGGAGGTAATGAATAAATTTTTGGATACATACAAACTACCAAGACTTAACCAAGAACAAATAGAAAAACTGAACAGACCAATAAGAATCAACAATATTGAAGCAGTAATCAGCAGTCTCTGAACAAAGAAAAGCCCAGAACTGGATGTCTTTACTTCTGAATTCTACCAAACCCTAAAAGAGGAATTAATACCAATTCTCTTAAAACTATTACAAAAAATTGAAACAGAGGCCATTCTCCCAAACTCATTCTATGAGCTCAGCATCACCCTGATACCAAAACCAGACAAAGACACGACAAAAATAGAAAACTACAGGCCAAGGTGTCTGATGAAAATAGGTGCAAAAATCCTCAACAAAATATTAGTAATCAGAAGACAGCAACACACCAAAAAAATTATAGACCATGTTCAAGTGGGATTCATCCCAGAGATGCAAGGATGGTTCAACATGTGCAAGTCAATGAATATGATACACCACATCAACAAAAATATCAAGGACAAAAACCATATGATTATCTCAATAGATGCAGAAAAAGCATTTGACAAAAGTCAGCATCCCTTCCTAAGAAAGGCTCTCAGCAAATTAGGTATAGAAGGAAAGTATCTCAATACAATTAAAGCCACACGAACAAACCCACCACCAATATCTTCCTTAAGAACACACACAAGACAAGAATGCCTGTTCTCACCACTCCTGTTTAACATAGTATTAGAAGTACTAGCCAGAGCAATCAGGCAAAAGAAAGAGCTAAAGAGCATCCAGATTGAACAAGATGAAGTCAAACTGTTCCTGTTTGCAGATGACATGATCCTATATATAGAAAAAACCTAAAGAGTCTACCAAAAAATTCTTAGAGCTGATAAATGATTTCAGTATAGTTGTAGGATACAAAATCAACATGCACAAAACATTACTGTTTTTACAGTCTAATAATGAAATAACAGAACAAGAAAATCAAGAAAGCAATCCCATTTACCATAGTCACAAAAAAAATAAATAAATAAAATATCTAGGATTCAATTTAACCAAGGAGGTGAAAGATCTCTACAAAGAGAATTACAAATCACTGCTGAAAAAAATTAAAGAGGACACAAAAAGATGGAAAGACATTCCATGCTCTTGGATTAGAAGAATTAATCTTGTAAAAATGTCCAGACTACTGAAACCTATCTACAGATTCAATTCAATCCCCATGAAAATAGCAATGACATTCTTCACAGAAATAGAAAAAACAATCCTAACATTCACATTGAACAACAAAAGACGCTGAATAGCCAAAGTAATCCTGAGCAAAAATAAAAAATAAAAATAAAGCCAGAGGCATAACACTACTTGACTTCAAATTATACTTCAAAGCTATAGTAACCCAAAGAGCATGGTACTAGCATAAAAACAGACACTTGGACAAATGGAACAGAATAGAAAACCCAGAAATAAACTCACCTACTTATAGCCAACTATATTTGACAAGGGCAACATGAGCATACATTGAGGAAAGGACTGCCTCTTCAGTAAGTGGTACTGGGAAAATGGGACATTCATGTACAGAAGAATGAAACTAGACCTATACCTCTAGACATATACCAAAATCAACTCAAAATGGATTAAAGACTTACATATAACATATGAATCTGTAAAAGTACTAAAAGAAAACATAGGGGAAACACTTTAGGAAGTAGAACTGGGCAAAGACTTTATGAAAAAGACCCCCAAAGCACTGGCAACAACAACAAAAAATAAATATATAAACAAATGGGATTATATCAAACTAAAAAGAATATGCATAGCAAAAGAAACAGTTAGCAGAGCAAAATGACAATCTATGAAATGGGAAAAAACATTTGCAAACTATGCATCTGACAAGGGATTAATCTCCAAAATATAAAAGGAAGTGAAATAACAGTAAAAAAACAAATAACCCAATTAAAAAATGGACAAAGGAGATGAATAGGTATTTCTCACACAAAGATATGCAAGTGGCCAACAGACACATGAGAAAATGCTCAACAGCACTAAGCATCAAAGAAATGCAAAAAAAAACCCACATTGAAATATCATCTCACCCCAATTAGACTGGCCATTATCCAAAAGAGATTGACAAATGCTGTCAAGAAGGTGGAAAAAGGGGCACTCTCCTATACTCTTGGTGGGACTGTAAATTAGCACAGCCATTATGGAAAACAGTATGGAGGTTGTTCAAACAACTACAGATAGAACTGCGATACGATCCAGCAATTCCACTGCTGGGTGTATAGCCAAAGGAATGGAAATCATCCTGTTGAAGGGATACCTGCACTCCTATGTTTATCACAGCTCTATTTACAATAGCTTAGAGTTGGAACCAACTTAAATGTACAACATTGGATGACTGGATAAGGAAAATATGGTATATAGATACAATGGAATACTTACTCTGCCATAAAAAGGAATGAAATTCTGCCATTCACAGCAACGTGGATGAACTTAGAGAAAATTATAAGTGAAATAAGCCAGGCACAGAAAGAGAAATACTGCATGTCCTCACTCATAAGTGGGAGTTAAGAAAAGAAAAGAAAAGAAAAGAAAGAAAGAAAGAAAGAAAGAATCACAATAATTTGTTTAACTTTAAAAAGGAAAGAATGGAACTGAGGCCACCAGAAGTGGTAAAGGGAAAGCAGGAGGGGGGTTAGTGAGAAATTGGTAACAGGCCACAAAAAATGATTATATTGTGTAATGATAAGTATAGTAATTATCCTGATTTGAAAATCATGTATTGCACACAGGTATTGATATTCAATGCTGTACAGCATAGATATGTACAATCAATTATATTTCAATTTAAAATAATTAATTAATTAATTTAAAAAGAAGTAACTTTTATATGAGAAACCATAAACCTAGCAAAATCATCTCTTTCTATTGCATAGTGTTAAGCCCATTCTAGTAAGTATCTGCACAACCACTATTTCATGTGCTGTTTTAAGTATGGAATTTTAGTAGCAGACATCAGAATCAAAACTTTATCAGAGGAATTTTAAATAGAAAATAAAGGCCCTTATCAATAAGATTATAGTGATGTAATTAGGTAAACCATTAATAAAAATAAATCTATATATTTATAACAAATTGCCCTTTAATGAAAATAAAATGAATGTGTTACCTGTACATTGGGCTAATATAAAGAAAATGCAAAATTTTTTGATGTTTGTAAATTTGTAATTTTCAAAAATCACTAAAATATGGACTGATGGAAATCTAATAAATTCTTTAAGTCTGAAATTCTCAAAATTATTTTTTTATTAGCATCTTAAAGTTACCCAAGCAACTAATACATGTAGTATGATTCTTATTAATCCTTGCTTATATTCTGTTGTTTCTTTTTTCCCCTTTATTCTACAGCTTTATTGAGGTGTAATTGACAAATAAAAATTACATATATTTACAGTTCATAATGTGATGTTTTGATATACATATACAGTGTGAAATGATTACCACAATCAAGCTAATTAATATAATCACTTCACATGGCTATCATTGATTTTTATAGTGTGAACATTTAAGATCTACTCTTTTATCAATTTCTAAGTATACAATACATTATTATTAGCTATGATCTCCAGGCTGTACAATAAATCTCCTGAACTTATTCAGGAGAATAAGTGTGCATGTTATCAGTAAGGCCTATGCACTGATCTATGGAGTTGGGCTATGTGACTTCGAGTGTCCTTCTCTGCTGAATTGTGCAATAGGAAAGGATTTGGCTCCTATCTATACACCCCTGTGAAAAAAACTGGGAAGCCCTAAGGAAGACTAAGAATGAAAGGGGGGAAAAAGTAAGATGGTTGCAAAACAAACGAACAAACAAAAAAACATAAGAAAACGAAGAGGCTCACACAACATCAAGAATCAGGTGTATAGGCCACGTCTTGCACAAGGGATCTAGCCAAGGAGTGATGGGGATGGACATTCAGCCCATGCCCCACTCAATGTGCTACATCGACCCAGAAGAAGTTCCTTTTTCTAATTTGCATGAAGACATCCTATATTCTCCTTAGTGCCTTTAGTGCCATAGACTGTAAAAAACCACTAGACCGGATGGATTTGATTTTCTCCTTCAAACATCACAATAGGGGTGTTTTTTTTTTAGCATTCTGTTGTCAAATCTCAACATGCTGGATTATTTTACCTTGAGAAAAGCAAAACAGCTGGCAGTCAATGGTTACAGTGATACCCAACTCAGTCTTTTCATACTCCTCAGCACAAGACTGTTACAGCTGCAAATAGTTTGTATCATATGACCACTGTGTTTCTGTGACATTTATCAATAGCATGCACTCCCATCTTTTTTCTTTTTCCTTATGAGCAACACTCAAACATATCTGATTCAATACATTTAAGAGTCTCCTTTGATTGACTGATTTTATCTGACAACAACAAAATATTCACAGACCAATTCAAAAAGAGAAGGGCGAAAAGAATTAGAGAAATGAAAGGTTTGGAGAGGCAATTTACAATTTTTTATGATATGACTACTGACATCAATACTCTAAAAAACAATTGCTTATAGAGACATATAGCTGGACATCAGTATATAAAAATTTGCTCTATTATACGTAAGCAAGAAAGAAAAGGTGCAGATCATATGTGAACTACAGGGCAAAGGCAATAAAGGTTATAAGAGTAGAAAAATGTTCAGGGCACACTCATGAATATTAATACAGGCAAAATCCTTAATCACACTAGCATCTGCAAAACAACAGGCCTAACTATTGGATATGATCTACCTTCTCACCACTCAAATTGTGGTCCATGGATCAGCATTGTCACCATAATCAGGGAGCTTGTTGGAAATGCCGAATCTCAGCCCTCACCCCAGACTTACTGAATCAGAATTTGCAATTTAACAAGATCCCCAAGCAATTAATACGTACATTAAAGTTTGAGGAGCACAGCTTTGGAGTTCCTAAAATGTCATAATAGATACCTCCTTTTTCTAAAATTTCATGGGAAGGTTCTTTCTCATTGGCTGTCCCTAGTGTCTCCCATTAGCACTTTTTTACCTGACTACTTGAACAAATAGAAAGCTACAGTCTCCATAATATCTGAGAATTTCTGGCCACATATTTATAATTACATGTCAGAGAAGAGTTCCATCTCACCCTCAGATATACCTTAAATGTTTAAGAAAATGTGATATTAGACATAACACAACTGAAGCTTTATATTTTCACAGTACAGGAGAGTTCTCAAAGTGCCTATTTTTGCATTTGCTTGTTCATCCCGACAGCAGTCGAAGGAGAATAGAGGTTATTATTTTCTCTTTTATGTATTTTTAGATAAGGAAATAGAATCAGAGACTCTGTGTCATGCTGGAGACCAGAAGTGGCAGTTGTAGTCAAAAAGGCGACTCAGGTTTTTAAATGAGTCCTTTGGATACCATTTTGGGGGGATTCAAATTCCTACAAAAAAGTAAAACCCTGGAGAGTGGTAACACACATTGATCTTCTATTCTATAACAGTGATTTTTTTACACCGGGGAGGTAAGAAGACAAACAAACAAAACCCCTCTAATGCCATCGTCCCATTCTGCTAAGATTGGGATATAGTTGGTCTGGAGTGGAACCTGGGCATTCAGATTGATCTACAAGCTTCCGAGGTGATTCTCATACGCACATAGGCTTGAGAACCACTGATATATTGAAACAGGCCGATATTGCTGATCTTAATCCCCACAGAGTAATTCTCTGGGAGCATACATCACAGTCACCTGGAGGGCTTGTTAAAACACAAATTGTTGGGCCACACTCCCAGAGCTTCTGGTACAAATAGTGCATTTTTAGCAAGGTCCCAAGTGATGCTGTTGCTGGCCTAATGCAGTGCTCCTCAAACTTAAATGTGTCTACAGATCCTCTGGGGATCTTGTTAACAGGCAGACTCTTATTCTGCAGATTTGGGCATGTTGCTGATGCTGCTGGTCCCTGGTCACATTTTGAGTAGCCATGTCTGATCTGCCTAATGAGAAGTATAAGCTTGATGACTTAACAGAAGTGTAACAATAGTAAAGAGAAACTTGACCTCATTCACAATTCTGATAAGAATAGACACCACAAGAATCACAAGGTATAAACTGCAAGGGTTAATTTTTCTACCATAAAAGACTTTATGGTAGAAAACACGTTTATTTATGTCAGGGATAACATTGGAGGACAGTGGACATCATGAAGAAGGGGAGTAATAGGAAGGGACAGAGGCCTGTGATACAGATTTCCACAATTAAGAGATGGGGTTAAGGAACACAGAACTTGAAATCACATAGACTCAAGAGAGAATCCTCTTAGAAACTTATGAGGATACATCAAAAAGTTCATGGAAAACTAGAATTAAAAGATAATACATATCTTTCCATAAACTTTTTGAAGTATCCTCATACTTAGACTACTTAAGAGTGAGGTGAGTCCTAAATGAATTAATGTTTGTAAAATCCCTAGTACTCTACCTGACACCCAACAAGCATTGAAACAAATGCTAGCTATCATTATTCACTCAACAAGTTCTTAACAAGCATCTCTTAAATTAAGTTTTATGTGCTTTGCCAATTGCATCCTTAAGTTTCTACTCATTTGGAGATAATGATGCCAAAACTATAGGCAAAGGAATATTGTTCTTTCATTTTATAATGCATATGTTAATATTTACTATATTAAAGTAAAATACTCCTGCAGCCCATTTTAGAGAATTATCTAAGGTACAATTAGTGTTGGGTAGAACCCTATTTCAAAAAACGTTACTTGAAATTTGTTAGAAAAATTTCTAACAAGGTTTTTCCAGTATCAAAATAGCTTCAGAATACTAATCTAATTCTCAAATTCAGTAAAAGGTTGCACAATGGTTCTTACCTTCAGTGCAGACTAATCCTCCAGCGATTCTATACACATTTATTTTGCAGCTAATCATTTACATCTGAGATTGAGGATCATGTCTTCAGAGAAGTTTCCTGATCATCCTACCTAAAGTTGCTCCTTCCGCTAGAGTTCACTCTTTTTTTTTTTTTCCTCCACCAGAACTCTGAAACTGACCTCAACCTGATTGTATCTCATTTATTTTGCATGTGCTTGTGTTCTGTCTTCCCCACTAAAAGGCAAGTACCATAAAAGCAGAGACCTTATGTGGATTATGCCTTGGTATGTTCCTGCCTCAGGACATTTGCAGTTGCCTTTTCCTCTGCCTCAGATTTCCACATCCTTCACTTGCTCACTTCCTCACTTCCTTTAAATCTCTACTGAGATGCCCGTCTCTTTCCGCAACACTATATCCTAAACAACAATGCCCATTCTTCTCCGCTTGTACCTCCTTCCCTCTTTATGATGCTTCATTATTCTTCATTGCACTTATTACAATCTGGTATAATATTTATTTGTTTGCTTGTTTACTGTGTATCTGTCTTTCTCCATGGAAAGAAAGATCCTGTAAGAGAAACATGTATTTTGTCTCCAGCACCTAAAAATGTGCCTGTTGCAAAGTAGGCGCTTGATAAGTATTTTTTTAATGACTAGATAAATGTAACACTCTCTGCTAGAATCCACAAAATAATATTAAATGCTTATATTATGTCATAAGAACAAATATAATTTTTGTTTATTTCAATATCCATTAATTATAGATTCACAGCTGTAGTCTAACTAGGGGAGCTTATCTTCTTCCCATAATTTTAACTTCTTTCTGTGTGGTACTGAACATATCACTATAATTCCAAAGAAACATATTTGCTTAGAAAATAGCATCTCAGAATTTATGGCTTCGACCCTAATGTGGTAGAACATGGAAGTCACTGACAGAATATTTTTCACACAGGCTACCTGCATATCATACTTTCTAGGATAGATAGTGAAATTAATCCATGTGGAAGAGCATACATACTTCCTTAAATTCAATGAAGCCTTTGCTCATTTTAAATCAATTCAGTAACTCTCCACTGAGTTCAAGAGGCTTTCTATCATTTTTAGAATGAAATTTCAGACTCTAAACATATGGGCTTCCAAAATACATCAGTGGAGAACAAGCGGATTTCAATTACACCAGCTAAAATAGCTCTGAAAATTGCACTATGTTTAGGAATATAGTGTTTTATCTCACTAGCATCTCCTAAATTATTCCATTTTCTTGTCAGATATATCAGAAGGAAACAAGATTCAATGAAGGAGTTGAAAGGGGAGCTGACCTTTTTAACTTTGGCACCAGATAAAAGCGAGTGTCTTGAGGACAGAGTAAGGTGTGTCTTTCTAATATAAACGCAAATGCCTAATATTGTTTGCTTAAGACGTGGAAGCTCCTACACTTTAAGACCATTATCTTAGTTTTATGAGAATCAATGGTTTAAAACAAGTACTTAAAATAAATTAGCAAAAATAGCCACGTGTTGATAATTATTGTACCTAGATGATGGGTACAGGAGGGTTCATTATACTGTTTGATCTACCTTTGCATGTTTGAAAACCCCCATAATAAAAGTTAAAATACATTATAAGCAAAAAGTGGAATAACATAAATGTCTGAAAATAGGAAATTATGCTGTATCCATATAATGGGATGCTATGCAGTTTCTAAAAATTAATGACATCGATGTCTATTTATTGATGAGAAATGTTTACTCTATATTCTTAAGTGAGGAAGGCATGTTTTAAAATACTATGCATCCTATGATTTGATTTTTCTTTTTAAATATAATTATTGTAATCAATAAACACTAGTTTTGTGCATACTATGTGCCAGGCACATTCTAACTTCTTTAGAAAGTTTAACTGTAAGTGATTAAATATCTTCATGACAATCCTATGACTGGTAAAAACCAGTATTATACCCATATGTATAAGGCACAGAGAGGTTAAGAAAGCTAGGCAAGGTCACACAGCTGGTAAGGGGTTGGGAGGATAGAGGAAGCTGGGTCTTGAATCTGAACAATTTGGCTCCAGAGCCTTGGTCTTCGTTAATATGCCATGTTGCCTCTGCTAATCACATAAGTGTAATCAAACATATTTACATACATTGAACAGAAAGATGCCTTGAAGGTTATATTCCAAGTTCACCATCGTAAATGATGAATGGAAGAAACATGGATAGTTTTTTAACACTAATATTTGTTTATGTTTATTTCGAATTGTTTCATATCCATCATGTACTACTTATATAATAGGGAAAATAAAAAACTTCTTAAAAACATAAAATGAATGTTAGACATGTTCTTGGTTAATTGTTTTAAAAGTGAACTGTATGTACATAATCATATCTTTCTCTTCCTCCTCCTTCCCTTGGTTGTTCCTGTGTCCCAGGAGCCCAGACTTTCTCGAATCAATTTGCCTGCCAATAGTAAAGGGCATGATGCCATAATTCACAAGGATGCTGTGATTCAGTTATCTATTGTCATAACCACGTGGGTAGACTTCTTACATAAGGGTAGTTGCACTTCTTAAATGGTGGTTGGTTTCCAAGAGGCAGGAAGCAGGAGCAACCAGGTCAGTTAAGAGCTTTGCCCAGAAAATACTGTTTTCTTTCATACATGAGAGATGACATGGGGATGGCATGGCTCTTTTTATGAATACCGCATCCCCCAAAGGACCCCCAGGTCTCTTCCCATCCTTCCATCAGAAGCAGGCTGTGCAAGCATTATAGATTCTCCAGACCAGCACCTCTATTTCAGCTAAGCAGGCAACTGCTGGCAGCTCTCTGAGCATTGAATGCCCTTAGTGCGTTGGTCCTCAATGTGAGTCTTTGTCAAAATTCTTGGAGCATTCTTTCTGTTACACGGAATGCATGGATTGCTACTGCCTTGGACTACTAGATGTTACTGCTTTTTTGGAATGACTGAAGGGTTGTTGGCCTATGTGAATGAGTTTTGAAAAAAAGTGTGGTGACTAAATTTATCACACTGGTGCAAATAATGCAAAAAGCTTTGGCATATGCCTCCCATGTGTCAATACATCTTCTATACTAAGCCACAAAGGTTAACATTAATTGACAAATGACTATCATTTTATCTAGTCACTAAAGATGTATTCATTTTAGCCAAATGAAGCAGAGAATGTAAAAACAAAATTTACATTATAGGCTGATTTCTGTTTGTTATCTATCATAAAATATGTAATAATTTGACATCAACAAAACTTGAAAGTGGATCATGTATAAAATAGACTGTGTCACTAAGTATAATTTGTTTTAAGGACAGATGCTATTTATATTTGATTTTGCAACAAAGAAAGCATAACAATGACAGCCACTGGAACAAATAAAAATTTTTTTCAAGACTAAAAATGACATTTTCATTCAGCCATAAAATGGTACCATAAAAGTATATGTAATAGCAAATTATTATGTTAATAACATTAACTATTATGTACCATTTTTAAAATTAGGTTATAAAGTAGATATCATTAGAGGAAAGAAGGGAGATAATACACATCAAATTGTTAATAGGTGTGCAGAAATTATCAGATAGCAACTAAATCTTTTAATTTACTTTTTTGTGTTTGCTTTTATACATATAACATGGATTACCTTTCTTACAAATATTCCATCTCTTCCCACTTCTAAAAAGGATGAATTTTAAATTATAGATATTATTATGGTTGAAATTATATCCATAAAAGGCAAAAGTGCCAATACAAAGGTGTATTAAGTGATATAATGAGCAAAATTATTTTCCTTTTTTTTAGTGGCTGGGTGGTTCAGGTACCCAAGTCCTTGACCTTGATGTTATATTTTTCCTTTAAAACAATTTTATTCTTTTAAATAAGAACAGACACAGAACAATATCAAAAAAGGAGGAGCAGATCAGGCCAGGTTAGCACATTCCTTTGGTCATAACTGATGTTGCATTATCTGGATTCTGTTGGAAGTTTGTGCATAGATAGATAGATTGATTGATCAGTCAATCCGCACAAAGGCATACATACATATGTATAGCCATGCTTCAATTAACTACTCAGTAAACTAAACAGTTATCCTCCCAAAAGTAAATATTGGAACCAACTGTACTAAATAGAGTTTCAACATCAAAAATATATAGAACAGAAATGAAGCAATTGAATTTGAACAAGAAGCAGTCACTGAACATTTCTTAGTGATCAAGGGGACATAGGAGGGCAAAGAAAGATTGATTGCTGCGAAGTGGTTGGCTTGAAGCCAAACTAGAAGAGATAAGAGGTGAGTCAAATAGAACCTATAGAACAAATAGTAAAACCATTTTAAGAACTTAAAGAGAAATAGGGGTGTCGTTAGTGCAGAGTTGAGATGAACGCATGATAGTGGAAACCTATAGATGCCTGAAAGTAGACATGAGGAGAATAAAAAGGAAAAAGTGGAAGTATTCATAGGGGAAGAGAGCAGATAGGAGCCCAGGGGGGAAATTATTCCATTCACATTGTTTTTGCAGCTTACTTTTAACCTAAAAGTACATTGTAAGGATCCTTTTATAACAGTACACTGAGATCTACCTCATTCTTTTAAATATTTAGGCACAATATTCCCTGGAATAAATGACCATTTATTCTTTAACCATTCATCAGGATTGTCGACAATTTTCCTACTGAAAACAATGCCAAAATGGCTAATCTTGTGCATTCATCTTCCACCCAGTTATTTTTTCCTGAGGAATTTACACGTGGAGTAATTGGGTCAAAAATTATATGCATTTTAAATTGTCATAGATAGTGCCAAATAATTCCCCAAGAAGGTGTGAAAATGTACTCTCCTGTACATTTTGCAACATTTGTGATGCTGAATATTCTTTTGTTCATTTAAAAGGTACTGCATGCTAAGGGCTAATAGTGAGAATATATTAGTGAGGGAAAACACACACACACACACACACACACACACACACACACACGCACACACACAAAACCTCCTGCCCTCAGATATTATAGACTATGAGGGGTGGGGAGAAGCAGAGAATAAACAAGTTAACTTAAATATGTAAAACGTCAGGTAAGATGAAGCAAAATAATGCAGGAAATGTCAGATACAGTGAGAAGGGCATGGATCTAAGACAGGATGCTGTCTTAGAGTCAGTAGGGAGAGCTCCGCTCAGGTGGTGACACTAAGAGACCTGAGACAAAGAGGCAGTGATGTGAAACGCCTGGACCTCTCTGAGAAGACTCTAGGCAGAGACAAGAGCAGATGAGAAGGCATCTACAAGAAAGAGGAAGGCAGTCATTGCGGCTGAAGAGAAGAAGCCGGGTAAAGAGCGATGGGAAATATGGTCAGAGAGGCAGGGGGCGGGGCCAGCGGAAGGGGGCGGGGTTCGGAATCTGCAGCATCTCAGAGACCACTGTAAGGACTATATTTAATTTAATGAGCTGGAAAGCCTCTGGCGGTGTTCTGAGCAGAGATGTGAGACGATCTGCCTTGCGTTATGAAGGAATACTGGATGCTGAGTAAAAAACAGACTGTAGGAGGGCAAGGGCTGCAGCAGGGAAGATGTGAGGGGGGAATGCAGCCATCCAGGCACAGGACGACAGACAGAGGCAAGAGTGGAGGCGGTGAACACTGATCGGAATTTGGATGAGTTTTGAAAATGGAGCTGAGAGGGTTTGCTCATAAGTTCATGTGAGATGCGAGAAAGAAAGGAGTCAAGGATGGGTCTAAGGATTTTGGCCTAAGCAACTAGTAGAATGGAGCTGACATTTTCTGAAATGGAGAAGTCTGTAGGAGGAACAGGTGTGAAGGAAAATTGGGTGCTCAGTTTTAGGTGTGTTAAACTTGTGATAACTATTGGATATCCCTGTGGAGATATTAAGCAGACATTTTGCAGGTAATAGCATCAACAACTGTTTCTTTTCTTTTCTTTTTTTTTTTTTTGCCTTTTTCTTTCTTTTTTATTTTTGCTTATCATGTGGGTGTAAAATATCTTGTTTTAATTTATGTATCTCTAAACACTAATGAGATTTCCCATGTTATTTTTAACCATTTGTATTTCTTCTGTAAATTACTCTTTTGCTGTTTGTTCTTTTGATTTGTTGAAAGTCCTTATTTATTTTGGATAGACATTATTTTTTCTGTTAAATCCAATTGCCCATTCTGCCATCTATTTGTTAATTTTGTTTATGGTTTCTTTTTTGGTACAGAAGTTTTAAATGTACTAAGCAACATGGCACAGTGACTCTGTAGCCAGACCGCTTGGGTTTACTGACCAGCTGCAGCACTTACTAACTTACTGACCCTGGAAAAGCCACAAAACTTATAACAATTTCTCATTATCTCAATTTCCTCATTTATATAATGGGGATAATAGTAGTGCAATTACTTCATTGGGTTGGTGTGTTAATATATATAAAGTACTTAGAAGAGTGACTGGCACATAGATACACTAACGTAATGTTAGCTACTATCATTGTTGTTTTCAATATAGTCACATCTGCTGTGTCTACATATACCAAGAGATAGTTAAATGCCACCTGACATAGGAATACTTGGAAAATGGAGTGTGCTTATGAGAAGATAGAGATAAGGGGATATGATGGTAATAGTAGCAATAATCATAGTCATAATAGTAAAAATATCTTGAGTGCTTTTGCTGTGCCAGATACTAAGCCAAGCATGCTTCAAGCATTGCCTTATGTAATCTTCATAAAACATCCTAGGAGATGTTTTCTCCATTTTCAAGTGAAGTCACAGATTCCCTGAAAGTACAGCTGATCTATACCACAGAGAGCCCATATTGTGTATAAGTTAAGAGCATGGGTGAAAAGTAAATAAGTCAATATATTTAAAGTGCCTAGAACAATGTGTGGCACATAGGAAGTGCTGTATAAATGAAAGCTATTATTGGAATTATTGTTTGTTATTTCAACAAGAGTTTTTGAGTGCCTGCTATGTTACAGGTATGGTGTTAAATTCAGGCATGTGGTTTAATACAGCCCTTGCCCTCTCAGAACTTACAATGGACTGTAAAAATCAGTTAATATTAAAGCATCAAATGTTTTGAATAAAATGATATTTGGGGGGCTTATTAATTATTATTGATGTGGCTTAACACTTTTGATTTATTAGTTTATTAATCTAATGATTATTGATGCATCCTAAACTAGATACCCTGCTAGGTCCTACAGAAAACAAATGAGCAAGACTTACCTACAACAATTTACATCATGTAAATCCGTGACAGTAATGTGACATGGAAAGTGTGTTAATAGAACTACACACGATAGAAATACACAGAGAAACATGCATAGTTACTTTATAACAAAAGGGATGATGCCATTCAAAAAGTATCTTTAGCTCCACTCACTATTAAAATTTCTAACCTGCATATTGTTTTTGCCTTTTTTGTAAGCTAACTTTCAATTCCATATGATTTTTAACTACATGGCCATCTTGTCTCCTGTTATGCTCAATAGCCTAAAAATCATAGAACCATAGAATCTGTGGGTACTTTGAGAAATCTTGTTTAGTCCCTGACCTTCAGGCAGTTGGATGGCTAATCCATACGGATCAGGTAGTGACCTTGATGTGTACTTTTATGTTTTACTCTATCTTGACTGCTTCATTATGAAAGACACAGATGCCCTTATGAGTCCTGAAGTGCTTCAGTATTTGAGTATAGCAACTCTAAAATGAACCATTCTTAAAATCTATTCTTTAAATTTCTTTTATTCTAATAAAACTAAAATACAATCATGCTAAGTTTCCAAAAGAAAACTTCTCTACGATATGTAGGAGTCCATCATCAGATGTATACTGAAGGAAAAACTTAAAAGAAACTATTTATGAAAAAAAAAACTCTTCAGAATGTGTGGTGAATTATAGAAATCATGCGACTAATGATAGGGACATAACATGCCCAAAGCAGAAATAAGCATTTGTCTTTATCATCATGATAATGGAAAGACAAAATGAAGAATGTGTCCATATGTTGTAAGAACTCATATAGAATTTGCTCTAAAATGCACATTTTGAAGTAATGTCAACATTTTAATAAAAAAAGACATTATGTGATATTTTATGATTTAAAATGTTCCAATTCAGAGAGAACATTAATGGTATTAAATCCATTGGTGCTTTCCTATCATATTTAAGCAGGAGGATTATAGTAAAAGAAATAATTTTCTCCATGCCTTATCTACAGGCTCACAGGGAGAAGGCTATGGCAAACCTAATTGCATTCACAATAAAGTCAGAGTAGAGTGGTGCAGAGGTGAAATTTTCATTAAAACAATTACTCATATCTCTATATGCTAATTCACACAGAGATGCTAAAATGCACGGGTACCTCAAGTTATAAAATATATATCAACTGTATTAGAGTACTAATGAACATCCTACATACTTGTCTCAAGTAGGCATATATTCAAGGGTTCAGTAAGTCTTAAGACAAATCAATACCCAAATTAAATTAAAGTGCAATATTTTTCCAGACCTGCAGTGCAGTATAACAACCCCCAGTACAATAAGCACAAATAACTATACATAAGACAATGGAAGCCATTCTTTGTAGATGAACTAATAAATGAAAGAAGAAATAACTGAATTGGTGTTCATCCAACAAATATTTATTGAGCACCTCCCCTGTGCCGGGCATGGTGTCAACTCCTGAGGATGAAAAGGTGACCAAACAAGACTTCTTTTTCATGAAGCATATGAAAGGGTAAACATGTCATTTTAGCTGGTGAGATATTTCTTTACAAATATCATTACCCCTAAATCTATTAATCCTACTCTTCTTCTTCCCCTCCTCCTCTTCCTTCTCCTATTTAACACTTATCTGGTGCTTACCACATGCCAGACACAAGTATTAACTCATTTAATCCTTACAATAACCCTTCAAGGTAAATACTATTAGTTCATCAACCAGTTTACTCCAGGTTACACAGCTAGTATGTGTAGGAGCTGGAATTCCAACTAAGGCATTCTGGCTCTAGTTACAAATTACATATTCAGTTGCATTTTTGGAGACTAAATTGTGTATGTCTTTGAGAAAGTCAAAATGTACACACACATGCACACATCAGCAATCACGCATGTGTTGAAGATTCCAGAAGATAGAAATAATGGGTTTGATTCTAATTGTCTGTTATTCTTGGAAACCACCTTGAGCATAATAATCACTCCACATTATAAATATCTAACAAAGAAGAACCATTCAACCAACTTCTCTGTACTGAGAATAGATCACTTGATGCAAAATGTGTCGTTTCTCAAACCTTCCCTCAAGCAAAAGACGCAGTCAAATGAAAAGATTTCAAGGTGCATGCAAAATTAATAAAGGAAATAGGGTGTTAAAAAATCAGAAAAAAGTAGCTGTTTACAGTAAATAGTACAGATCTTGAATTGTCAAAATAACAATATTTAAGTAATGTCTGCACTTAAGAAATATTGATCGAGTTCCGTTATGTGCTGAAAAGGACCTGCAGATCAAAGGGTAAGACAAACCATTCAGAGTGAAATAGGCATTACTGAAAAAAAAAAAAATGAATGTACAATTACAAACCAAGAGAAATACTTTAGGGGTCACGTTTTTTGATAGATTCATGATCCAAGTGACCCAGCCTAGGAGATGAGAGAATGCCTCACTGAGTAAGTGATCTTGACCTGAAATCTGGATGAACAAAAATAAACCAGGCAAAATGGCTTGTGTGTATGGGATGGAATGAGGAGTGTTCCAGCTGAAGAAATATCTTCTAGCAAGGGTTCTAGGAAGGTGGGAAGATCATGGCCCAGTTAAAAGAAGGCCAATGTATGAATGGCAAGTAGAGAGGCTGAGAAAGCATAGAATATAAATGTGGTTGGAGAGTTAGACAGATGACCGACCAGATTAAATTGAGCCCCACCCCCCTCAAATTCATACACTGAAGACTTAACCCCGAGTACCTCAGAATGTGACCTTAGAAATAAGATCATTGCAGATGTGATTATGTTAAGGTGAAGTCATACTGGAGTAAGGTGGCCCCTCATCCAGTATGACTTGCATCCTTACAGAAAGTGGAAATTTGGACACAGAGACATGTATAGAGGGAAGAGGATGTGAAGACATACAGCAAGAAGATGGCCCTCTATAAGCTGAAGAGAGAGGCTTGGAACAAATCCTTCCTTCATGGCTCTCAGAAGGAACCAACCCCACCAACACCTTGATCTTATACTTCTAGCCTCCAGAACTGTGAAAAAATTAATTTCTGTTGTTTAAGCTATGCAGTCTGTGGTATTTTGTTACAAGAGCTCTAGGAAACTAACACACCATCAGTTACAGATTTTGGCCTTACATTTAAAGCAGTGGGAAGCTGTGTCTGTCTGTCCGTATATCTGCTGGAGAGTTTTTAATATGGTCAGATCTGTGTTTTGAAAAGATATGGCCAAAGTGTGCTAAGCAGTATGGAAGACACCAAGGAATCTAAGTGAGTCATGACAGGAGTTTGTTCCAGGGTGATACAAAGTACAAAGTAAGGGAGAGTTGAGGAATTTGAGAACTACTTAAGAAAAAAAAGAATTAGAAATGGAGATGAGGCGGAGGGGGCATAATGAACATTTAAAGTATTTATTTCACACCAGGCATGACTCTAAAATCTTTACTGTATTTAAATTCATGTAAGCACATCAACAATCCTGAGGAATACTCATCTTACTTATGAGGTAACAGGCACAGAAAGGTTAACTGACTTATCCAAGTTCACACAAGTAGATATTGGATTTGAACCCAAGCAGTCAGTCTCCAGAGCTAACTACTTCACTATGATCCTTCAGGAAGATTATTTTGTGCCTTGTCAAGCTGGGTGAGTAATGAAAGTCATTCACTACGAATATAAAAACTGAAAGATGACTTTGTAAGTGGAAAGAAAATGCGTCTGGCCTTGACTAGATAAAGGAACCTTTAAAATAGTCAAATATACCAGTGAACATATAGATATGTAGCTCAGAAATCTAACTTATAAACATAAATTTTTAGTTAAAAGCACATAGATGATTGTTGAAGACATAGCTGGAGATCATATTGCCTAGGAAGACACTTTTAAGTAAGAAAAATGGTGACCAAGGACTGAGTCTTGAGTAAATTTCACACTTACTGGACAAGGAGAGAAGGTGAGTTTGCAAAGGAGACAGAGAAGAAAGAACCATGGTGACAGAAAGAAAACCAGGAGAGTAGTGTCATGTATATCAAGGGAAGAGGGGACACAGTTTACAGTGTCAACTGCAGCTGTGAGATGGGATAAGCTATTTCAAAAAATGATTTGGTATTGCCTTCATTGGTGACACCAGAGAGAGCCTTTTCAGGAGAGTAATTGGAACAGAAGTCAAAATGGAGTGGGTTGAAAGAGTGAACAGGAAGTAAGGAGATAAAGACAGTGAATATAGACAACTCTACCAAGATGAGTGGCTATGTAGCATTATTCATTATAGCGCTCAAGCGAAAACAATGTAAATTTTCATCAATTAATGAATGCATAAGCAAAATTTGGTATATCCACACAATGGAATATTATTCACCCATAAAAACAAATGTAGTACTGAGACATGCTATGAAAAGTTTATAAGTGAAAGAAACCAGACACATAGACCCACATATCGTATGATTCCATTTATATGAAATGTCCAAAATAGGCAAATCCATAGACACAGAAAGTAGATTAATAGTTTCTGGGGGGAGGGGGAATGAGGAGCGACTGTTAACGGATACAAGGGTTTTTTTTGGGGGGGGGTGTGATGGAATTAGATAGTAGTGACAGTTGCATAGCTCTGTGAATATACTAAAAAACACTGAATTGTACAATTGAAAAATGGTAGATTTTATGGTACGTAAATTATACCTCAAATCAATAGCTTAAAAAAGATGTTTGGCTATGAAAGAAAAGAGAGATAGTGGATGGTGGTTGGTGGGGTATGTGGTATTGTGGTATCATTTCTCACATTTTAATAACTGTTAAAGATAGGTTATGTGGTTCATAAACATTTCTATTTTTGTCTTTTTACATCAGTACGTGAATGATTTACCACAAAGAAGGGACTTTGGTAATCCAGCAGTAAAACCAGGAGTAAAAAGTCTTAACTTTTTTAGGTCACAAATGTAGAACTCAAAGCAGTGTATGGAATCTGACCAATAAAAGACTTTGGGGGTTTATGAAGATGAGACACTTTAGCAAGAGGATGATGAAATAACCTGCAACAACAAGAGGTGCTCCCTTTCACATGACTAAACTAGCAATGGGAGAGTTCTATGAGCGTGTCTTCCTGAACAGAGGGACTGCAAACAAAACTGTACTTAGGAAGATTGCACTTCTTCAAATTAGTCTGTTCTAGACACTCCAGTGAAACTTGAATGGTACCGCAGTTTAACAGGTAAAATAAGTATTAATTCCAATAAACTGAACAACAAGATTTTCCCCCAAAGAACTAAAGAAGCAACAATTTTCTTGCAGTGAAAATCAGCTTTATATTCTTTCTGTAGTTTCCATATCATCAATCATATTAATGTTATAGAATGAAGCCACCCCATGGTTTCACTAGATTAAAAATGAACAAAGCACATTGTTGAGAGAATTGAGTTGAGAGACAGCATACATCTCCTAAATAATACCAATAAACTAACCCTTTTTAATAAGCCAAGGCTAACAGGAAGGAGTCTGTTAAGTTCTCAAAAGAGTAAAGACTAAAAGCTATTTGGCCCAATAACAACTCTTGGGAATTCCATTGTGTTACGTCAGGATTTGCACTGTATTTTCTGGGTGAAGTTTGGAAATTGTCATCCACTTAGAGATATATTGGTACTTCAGAGGCAATTGTGTTTAGGATGGAGATGCTCAGAAAAGGCACACCTGGGAATAGAAAGGCAGTAATAAGCTAAAACTTAAAAATTGATTTCTATGGTAGCTGTACCCAAGCTTCATATTTTTTTCCTTATCGCAGCAAATGAAATATTGCACAAAATGTATTCAGCCTCTAGCTACAATATATATGTACATAGTTGTCCTGGATTTCCTTAATACAGGTGGTGCATTGACCTGTAAAACTCAACTTCATCAGCACTGACCAGTTCTCTTAATTCATCTGGCAAAATCAAATTGATGATGCAGCACATTATATGGTTTATTAAGCAAACAGATTTGCCATTTTGCTAAACTGCTAAGGTGTACCATCACATTGATAAGCAGAATATGAATATGAAATGCTTACAATCTTCTAATACACCAGGATCCACACACCAAGGACATCAGTAGATTCAGGCAGACAGGAAGAAAAAATTTGGCACAAGACAGAGAGAAAATAGAACCCTGTTTCTCCCACCACAAGAGCATGGCTGAGATGTGTAAAATGTTGATGGCAGATGCTATTATCTTTTCCGACAGACTTTCTCTTATTTTTTCACTTCCTCCTCCCATCTTTTCTGAGGAGGTGCCAATGCTTTGTGGCTTAAAAAGATGCTTCCATCTAGGGGTATCCAGCAACCAAGAAAAGTGATTTTATACAACCCTTCTGGGAACCCCTGATAGGAATGTAGAAAAGTCCATTTAAGCTGAGCAGTTCATATTGGGAAAATTGCATGAGAGAAAAAGATGTCTGAGAGATGGAAGCTTGGCTAAATTATTTCTGGACATGAGGGGAACCACAAACGTGCCCATCTTAATCAAGTATTCTGTCTATGAAATAACCTATTATTAATCTTGATTTTAAAAGTCACCCTGTGATCAATTGATTTTATCTCAATAGACACCACAGAGTGGTTAAATAGTTACTGCAAAGCAGACCAGACAAGAGAAAATGAATTAAAGGTCTCTGTGATGAGCCAAGACAGCAAAATAAAGAAGTAGAAGAGTCATTGTCCTTATGCCTAGGAGGATTGTTTTCCCTAAAACATGCTGTAATCAGTGCTATACCTTTAGTGGTAGAATAAAGAAGGATGAATTAATATTATAGAATTGCAGAAGTGTCTCACTGACCAAACATCATTAATGTAGATACTTAGGTAAGAGATTTGCTTATATTTTTCCTTCACTTACATGTCTGTACATTCCTTTTTCTACTTTGAAGGAAAAAGTAATCAACAATTTCCATTAGTAGTAAATCAGCTTTCTTAAAAATTTGCTTTTTTCATAAGCAAAAAATTCCATATTTATAATAATTAGTTAATATAAGATGTTGATAATTACTAAAAAAAAAGAAATTAAAAGTAATGAATAAGTAAAAATAAAGACAGTAGACTTGAACCAGTGACAGTCCCCATGGTAAGATTTCAAACCTTCTTTATGGGACACTGTGTTCAACATTATTCTTTGAATATTAAAGGCTGATGGAATAAAGACACCAGAGTTCTAGTCCCAGCTATTCAAGTATTTACTGAATGAATACAGAATTCACCTCTTGCAAATTTAGCTTATTTATGTGAACAATGAGAGGACTGAACTATATAAATTCTAAGGTGCCTTCCAGGTACTATGTGGTTCCTTGAGGTATTTTCTTCCTAGAACATCTTTATGAAAATAAAAATCCTTGAGACAGATGATAACCAACCTATTTCACAGAAAATGAGTTAGTAGGAAATAGTTACTAGCCAGTTAGGTATGCACTAGGAAGCAGGTGAAGGGCAACCTGGGATTTTTGACACATGAGAAAGTAGAAAACTTCTCAAAACAGTCTACTTCACAAAATTTCCTGGGTTAGGCCTTTCTTGGAACCATGTAGTTTTCCTTTAATTTTTTTAGCTGATTACAAACACAGCACATATTTTTTGTAAAAGTTTTAGAATTTAGAAAAGTGCAATGCAATCAAAAGACAATTGCCTGTAATTTCTCCATCCAGATATGATGATGATGTTAACAACAATAATTGTGGCTTGAACAAGCTCTCTAAAGAAAAAAAAAATTACTTATAATAGTATTACCTGACTATGCCCAGGGTTGGCATACTATGCTTTTTATCAGGAAGTTCACAAATCTCATAGCAACCCAATGAAATATGTAGAATTACTATTGTTCCCATTTTATAGACAAGGAAACTACTTTTTTAAATTGACATTTAATAAAGTACATATTTATGGGACACAGAGTAATATTTCAATACATGTATAAACTGTATGATGATCAAACCAGGCTAATTAACATATGTATCTGTCACCACATCTACCCTTCCCAGCCTCTAGTAACCATTGTTCTACTCTCTACTGCTACAGGTTCAGTTTTTTTAGTTCCCACATATGAGTGAGATCATGCACCTCTCATCTTTCTGTGCCTGACTTATTTCACTTAACATAGTGTCTTTCTAACATCTTTATAAAGATCCTATATTTAATGTACTTTAAAACAAACAAAACAACGAAAAAAGGATACTTTGGTATTCAGAAGTCTGTATACTTTTTTAACTTAACATATCATAAAATTTTTACCATGTTACAAAAGTGTACAATGGCTTATTTCCAGTTTCTTCTTATTATAAGCAATGCAAGAATTCCCTTTGAAATACTTATAAAGAACTAATGCACTAACACTAATGCCTTTGGATGAATCCATGCAGTCAACTGTTTTTCTTCCCATTGGCTAAGATTCTTCCAAAGACAGAATGAGAATTTTGATGGTGGCAAAGCAATCGAATTTTTAAATCATAGGATACTTCTGGAAACACAAGACTTGCCAAAAGAAGACCCTCATATGTAGAACTCACTTATTTATTCTAGTCTTCATTAATCCATCTTGCAATATTTGCTGCACACTCATGATATACCTAGGTATTGTGACATCATCCCTGACATCACAGAGTTTAAAATCCAGTGGGGGAAGAGAAATCAGAAATTAAACAAGTAAACATTGGTAACAGCAATGTTTAAGCTGGGACCGCACACTCCAGGGCAGAGGTTCTCAAGTGTGAGCATGTGACAGAATCACCTGGAGGCTTGTTAAAACACAAATTGCTGGGCCCACCCATAGGTTCTGAGTCAGTACTTCTGGAGCGGGACTTTAGAAGTTTCATCTTGAACAAGTTCCCAGGTAATGCTGAGGCTGCTGGCCCGGGATCACTCTTTGAGAACTACAGCTCTAGGACAGTGCAACACTTTTGAGTCTCACTTTCCTTATTTACAGAATGGATATCATAAGTTCCCTGCCTACCTCACAGTATTGTTGAGAAGAACCAGTGATAAAGTGAGCTTGGGAAATGCAAGCCCTTGCTAAATGTGAGATTATATTTGCCAGCAACTGCTGTGTAACTAGGAGGGAACTGGCTGTCTCGATAAATGCAACAGAGAATCTCTAGATTTACGGCTATGAAGTTCACCAGTAACTAGAACTTCAGCACACATCATCTTTTTTCTCTTCTATAATTAAATGAAAATTTTTGAGAAATAGCTTAGTAATAGCAGTTAAAACCCACAGATTTTTGTTTGCTTGCCTGTTTTTAAGTTGTAAGTTTCAGTCTCATCCTTTCAGCTTCCTCATTTTCTGCTGCCAATAGATTTAACACTCAAGGGGAAGAAGTTTCAGCTCTTTCCTCTCTCTTCCATCTGTCCATTGCTTTTGCTCAGTAAATAATAGGTATGCTACAGAGGAGCCCAACTAGAAGTAGCATTATGAGATAGAATGGTAACCCGGTGGCAGAGACAATGAGAAATCTTAGCTCTGTCCTTGACAATGGATTGAACTCCATCATAGTCACACATCACCTAATGCATTGTTTGGGCCTAGTTCGACTTTTTGCTTAAAATCTACTCTGTATGGTTACCAGAAAGAATACAGAATGAACGGTTAAATTTGAATTCTAGATACAAAAACTGATTTTTATAGTGTATGTCCCAAATATTGCACGAGACATACTTATACTAAAAAAAAATTTGTTGCTTATCTGAAATTCAAATTTATCCAGACATTCTGTATTTCTCTTTGCTGAATCTGGCAATGTTAGCTGTGTGCCATTAGCGATGATATGGTAACTGTGGCTAGGACATGTGTACACACAGAAAAACATTCATCTGTAAGCCCAGAATGGGCATCCTATTGGTAAAACTCAAATCATGATCACCTAGAGAGCATTTTAAAAAGTACCCAAACCCAGGACCCATCATAGAGCAATTACATCAGAATCTCTAGAAATGGAACCAAGTCAGTGATATTTTTAAAAGCTCCACAGATGATTTCAATGGGCAGTTGAGTTTGAGAACTACTTAATTAAAAGAACAAACATACCAGTGGTTCTCAGTTGTGGCTGTCCATTAGAATAACCTGAGAAATTAAAAAAATCCCAATGCCCAGTTTGTACCCTAGACCCATTATATCAGAATCCCTGGGATGGGACCCAAATATCAGTTGGATATTAAAACTTCCCAGGTGATTCCAATATATAGCCAAGGTTGGGAACCATTAGTTTATTGTTAGTCAACTTGGCATATTCTCATGAGACACATTGAAGTGAGTAAGAGCATTAGAAGAATAGCATGTACATTTACAAATTATTGCAAAGATTGCAATATAGATTGACTTTCTAAATTTAAAAACATTTTCTCTGTTACTTTTACATTCTAACTAGATTTCCTTCATTTCTGTCAACACAGAGTACTGTAAAGAAGGCTAGAAAAGCATAAAATTGAGAAGTATCCTTTGCCACTCTTAGGCAGCAATCCCTGAGAACCTATCAGCATAAGAAGGCTATTGCTAAGATAATTCTGTCTGTTCTTCCTGGTGACACCCCATTGCACAACTCAAAGGAGCACCATTTACATGAAATATAATGTGAATGATGTGCCACAGAATTTTGATACTTGGCAACCCTAATCTATTCCATTAACAATTAAGTTCCTCTAAGGCAAAGACTGTGATTAGGCCTTTTAAGTTTCATAGTAGATAGGTTGAACATGTGCCCCTAACAAAAATTCAATCATTATATAAATAGAAGCATGAAGAACTGAATATCCAAAATAAATACATAGCTGATATCAAAAACACACAGTGATAGTTGCTTTATCATTACAAATACATTAATTTTCAAAATTTTGTGGGACAAAGATTTGGGAAGGAATTGGCTGGATGGTTCTCATGGGATTGATGCCTCTCACGGGATTATAGTCAAATATCAGGTAGAGCTGCACTTATTCAAAGGCCAAACTGGGCTGGACATTCAAGCTAACTTGCTCACAATGGCTGAAAGTTGATGCTGGCTGTTGGCTGATGTTGTCAACTGGAATGCCTAAATGGAGCTTCTCCAACATGGTGGTCTCAGGATAGTTTTTTACATGGTGACTGGTTTCTTCCAGAATAAGCTTTCCAAGAGAATCAGGTAGAAGCTAAACGACCTTTTCTATCCTAGCTTTAGAAGTTACATAGCATGACTTCATAATTAGAGCAACCACAAGCTGGCTCAAATTCTACCTCTTAATGGGAGGTGTGTCAGAATTTGGGAGAAATAATTATAATTAATTTCAATAATTACGTTATTCTCAAGCAAATCCATTTTTAAACCCATTCTTACGGCCCCAAGTAAGCCCAGAAACAGGGACCAAAAAAAACCAAAAAACAAACAAAAAACACCCTGACTTATTTGTAACCTAAAGTAAAGATATTGGACTAGTATCTAGGCAGCAATAGGCTGTTTCTAATTGGGTTTGTTTCTGCTGGTACTTTCATATATACTCAATGAGTAGAAGCATGAAGTGAGAAGTTAGACAATTAAAATACCATATCACTTTTCAAAGGCATTTTTTTTTTCTGGAATTCACCAGCTTTGCACATGAAAGTTTCTCTTCTTCTTCCTAAATTCACATCATCCAATATCGTATGCATAATGAAGGCTATTTGTTTATCCCTCTTTGGATTGATAATGGTTTTCTTTTCATGAAGCACGTGACATTCCTTCAGTATTTCTTGTGTGGATCTCTCTATGCATTTGTCATGAAATAAAGGAAAACAATAAATGTTTGATTATTTGATTTACCTCAAAAATATCTATTTTTTTATGCACAGGCCAAAGCTGTAGTTAAAATTTTAAACGTTAGAGAAATGAAGCACATTGATTTCCAAAATACTGTCTTATTCCACATTACTGAATCTTTTTATTTTATTATTTTAATTTATCCATATACAATATAGTTGATTTTCATGTCCCCTTTACCAATTCCTCCTTTTCCTCCCTCCCTGTTCCCCCTCCCTCCATCAACATCATATCTGTTCACTTGTCTTAACAAAATCAAGGAATTGTTGTGATTGTTGTGTCTTCTTTCCTCTGCTATTAAAAAAAAATGAAATATTACCATTCGCAGAAACATGGATGGGCTTAGAGAAAATTATATTAAGTGAAATAAGCCAGGCACAGAAAGAGAAATACCACATGTTCTCAAATGGCTAAGTCTTTTATTTCATGCGGGTCATCTACAGTGGTGTGAGATACCAAACTTAATATTAAATGTAAAGCTCTAACACAGCCTTCTCTTTATCCCCAAGGAAAAGACCTTTAATTTACCCCAGAACTGTTAGATCAATTGTCCCCCAAATACCAACAGACATATACACATATGGCTGTAGAAAAACCATTTATTTGCTCTGTACTAGGGAATCTCCTGTGAGATGATTTAAGTCCATCTATCACATCGCTAAGGAAGAGTTTTGAAGCCAAACTAACTAGGAGGACAGAGACGGAAGGGAAGGCAGTCAATACCCATTGTGGTTGGTCTTCACCAGCTGGATGTGCTTCAGCTGTCCTGGAACTGTCAACCAAAACAGCAATTACTGACCTTGCTAGAGGCTGTGGCTCCCTAGAGACGGCAGGGGAGAGAGGGAATGATGGATGCTCATGGTGTTTTCTACAAACAGGAGGAATAATTATGAAGTATTCATGCTGTCACAAACCACAGTGCCAGGTCTCAGGAGGATCATGAGATTAAAATCAGAAGATTTTGGAATGAAAATAGGTTCAGTGAGAGTTCACTTCAAGTTCTCATTAAAATTTTTATAAGAGAGAAGGAAAAGCACATGCCTTTATCACAGAGCAATTATAACTTATAAGCCAGTGAGAATGCTGGTGACAAACAGTATGATAGAACTCCCCAAGCAATATTTTATTTCATGAAGCTGTTTTCCCTTCAAAACTGACTATGAATATATTTTCACTGTAAAAAAATTCCATTCTGTTGGTTGTAAATAGAACCATGCAATTTTACAACATGCATGCCTACAAAAAATGCTTTACTTATAGGTACTAATTCTATTGCATGACGATTTTATATTTTAGACATAAAATCTGTGATGCAATTTAATCAACAATTTCCTTATTATATAAAAATCATCTTTTAGATGAAAATATCTCCTCATATATCAATTTTATATGTTTTTAACAGCTTTTCTGAGGTACAATTTATGTATAATAAAATTCACCCATTTTAAGTGTTCAATTCAATGAGTTTTAATAAATTTATATATCTGTGCAACCATCATCACAACCCAATTTTAGAACACTTGAATAACCTTAAAGTTTCCTCATGGAACTTGTAGCCAACCCCTGCTTCTACCCCTGGTCCTAGGCATCCATTTATATAGTCCCTGTATATTTAGTTTTGCCTTTTCTGGAAATTTCGTATGAATGAAATCATAAAATATGAACTCTTTTGTGTCTGGATTCTTTAATCCAGTAGAATTCCTTTGAAATTTATCCATTTCATTGCATGTATAAGTAGTTTATTACTTTTCTTGAGGAATAGCATTCCATTACATGCATATACCATATTTTGTTTATCCATTCAGTAGTTGATGGCCCTTTAGAGAGTTTCCAGTTTGGGGCTACTCTGACACTACGAGTCTGAACATTAAATTACAAGTGTTTGTATGGACATATGTTTTTCTTTCTTTTGGGTGGATATTTAAGTGTGGAGTTGCTGGGTTATAATATATATATGTATACATAGTATGTTTATATATGGTTATATATGAATATAGTATATATTTAGTTATATAGCACGTCTATAGTATGTTTAACTTAAAAAAAAATACTGCAAATGTATTTTCTAAAGTGGCTATATCAATTTACATTTGCACCAGCAATGTGTGACAATTTCAGTTTCTCTACCTCTTTGCCAATATTTAGTATTTTCAGTCTTCTGGATTTTTGCCATTCTAGTGGGTGCAATGTGGTATTTCAATGTGGTTTGAATTTGCATTTCCCTAATGACTAATGATGTTGAGCATCTTTTCAAGTGTTTATTGGCTATTTGTATATCTTCTTTGGTAAAGTGGCTATTCAAATATTTTGCCTATTTTTTAAACAGAGTTTTCTTATTATTATTGATCTGTATACATTTTCTATCTATATTCTATCTATATAAATGCTATATATTATTTCTATCTCTCTCTATATAAATACTATTCCCAAGTCTGTGGTTTGGTTCTTCATTGTCTTAATGATATCTCTTGAAGAAAAAAAGTATTTAATTTTTACAAGGTTTAAGTTATTAATATTTACTATATTGTTTATGCTTTCTGTGTCATGTTTTTAAAAATCTTGGCCCACTCCAAGGTCACAGAGATGATTTCTTATGTTTTCTTCTAAGCATTTCATAGTGCTAGCTCTTATCTCTAGTGTTTTTATGACAATTTATGTATGTGTCACAGGCAGGGCTGATATTTCTAGCTGGTAGACAAGCAGTTATTTATGTCTGGCAATTGTTCTGATGGGTCAGTGACCAGGCAGTATCAGCTGTAAACTATTTTGAACGTAATTTCTAATTGTATGCAATAGTCTTAACAGATCACACACTGGTATTAGTATACACATAAGTGGGAATAATTCAAACGTCTGTAATTCATACTCCACAGTTTTAAAAAAGAGCTAAAGTATGGCATACCTCAGTATTAAGGTCAGTGGTATGAATAGTTGCTTATAGGAATCTTGAGTAAGTAGAAATGGGACCTGACATTTGTTTGACATAGTGGGACACAATAATTGCAGGGGGAAATTACTCAATCACAGGCCTGACTGTTATGGATCAATATGATGGGTCAGTACAGTGGTGCCCAGAAAATGTGAACATCCCTAGTGATAGCTGAAGCAAAGACCCAAGATGCAATAGGCTCCAGGTGGGAGATATAAACTAATGTCAGGGGAGATGATTCTAGTGCTTAAAAACCCACAGAGGCGAATATTACAAGATACCAAGGTCTGAAGAGCTGGGCCCCAGGATTCTAGGCAGGGTTCTAGTCACCAGGAAATGACTTAGCAAGAAGACAAGATTCATAGAAGACAGCTGTTTTTACTGAATAGTTTTGCAGAAATAGGAAGTGGACAAGCCCAATTAAAGGGGTGGGTGCATATGATGGGACTAAGATTTGGGAATAATTTAGGTTCCCAGTTGTTAATCATTAAAATGTTACAGGCACAGAAAGGCAAATACCACATGATCTCAATTATATGTGGAATCTAAAAAAGCTTAACTTTCAGAATGAGAGAATAGAATGGTGGTTACCAGGGACTGGAGGGGGATGGCTGTGGAGATGTTGGTCAAAGGCTACAAAATTTCAGTTAGATATGAGGAATTAGTTCAAGAGATCTTTGTACAACATGATGACTATTGTTAATAACTGTGTACTGTATTCTTGAAAATCCCTAAGAGAGTAAATTTTGTGTTCTCCCCACAAAAACTGATAAGTATGTGAGCTACTGCATATGCTAATTATCTAGATTTAGTCATTCCACAATGTTTGCATATTTCAAAACATCATGTTGTACACAATAATTATATACAATTTATTTGTCAATTTTAAAAATAAATAAGTTAATTTTAAAATGTTGTAATTCACCTCAACAGATCCTTTTTTTTTCCAAATCCTCTTGCTTCACTAAGCTGGGGACCTCATTATCTCTTTTAGAAGCTATGATTATCCTCTTTTAATCTGTTCCCCTGTTTACAGTCCCTCATTTCTCTAATTTATTCCCCAGGCCACTCCTAGTATGACTATCTTCCAGTGTGTTTTCTATCAAATCCCTCTGCAATATAAACTATTTAATGGTTTACCATTGCCTATCAAATTAGGTACAAATTCCTCATCCTGGCACTGAAAACTGAAAAATGAGCAAACCTACATTCCTACCTCATCTAGAGTTACTCCTCTACACAGAACCTACATTTTTGCCTTAACAAAATGCTTGATGTTCATAAAAATTCTGCTTCTTAAACTATAAACCTTCTCTCCACGAGAAATAACTCCACAATCTCAGTTTACCAAAATTTTCCCAGCCTTCAAGAATTACCCCAAATGCTACTCTTCGGCGAAGTTTTTTCTCATCACTCAATTTGTTGATGTATTTTCTTCCTTTGAACCTTTATGCTGTCTAGATCAGTGGTTTGCAAACTATGGCCCACAGGCCAAATCTATCCCATCTTCATGTTCTGTTGAAACACAGCCATACTCATTCATTTACATAGTATTTGTGGCTGCTTTCAGGCTACAATGGCATGAGTGCCCACAAGGCTGAAAACATTTACTGTCTAACCATTTACATAGAAAGTTTTCTGACCCTGATCTAGACCATGCTAATTGAGGAAAAACTAATTATTATTATATCTACATGTCCTAATAAACAGAAAATATTAAAATACGGATTTTTGTAATATAATTTCACCATAATATTACCAACTATTTAGGAAATTACTATTCACCAACTATTCACCATTTCCTATTCACCAGCTATTGTTCAATTTAATGTTATTTGACACGGCCCAAGGGCCCATTAGAACACTGTATGTGTGCGACTTGACTGGCCAAGTAGTGCAACTCCCTGTGCACGTATTCTTGTATCAATCTGGCAGTGATCCATATTTCAGGATGTTGAGTTAATTATTCAAATATGTTACCTTACTTACTGCAATAAAATATTCATGGTATATAACTGAGCTTTTCAGAAGAGAGGCAAATAAAAGCTGCTATAAATTGCATAATAAAACTTTATTTTAATGAAGTGGTTTGGGCACAGGATTCTTCCACAGAACAGATTTTTAATGCAGTTTCAAGTGTTATTAGGAAAATGTTTCATCCTATATAAATAGTGATAAAGTATACACATAAACATTCTTCTATTCCCCTTTGTTAGCCAAAATTGGTCGATACAAGGTTAATAAAAAATGGGTGGCATCAAAGTCTTGGAGGCATTGGGACCTCTGCAAGAGATAAACCTATTTCCAATTTGCTGACCCTGAGTGCCATGTTTTTGTTTGTTTTTATTATTGTATCCTCTGCATCTAGCAAAGATCACACAATATTTAAAATTAATAAATAGTAAATATTACTATTTATTATAAATTTATTTATTTAGTAAATATTAATATTTTAAAATATTCAATACATTAAAAAAAATAAGTGAACGATCAATTTCTTCCTTTTTCTATTCCATGATTGGCAAATTCCTGATAGAACAAAACCTCCAGGTAAACAAGTCTCCTTCAACCAAAGTCTTAGCTCACGTCGAACTGTATGACACCCAACTGAATGGCATCAACGTAACTTTTCTAGAAATTAGCCATGATGACTAGCACCCCCATCTCCTTGCAATCTCACCCTGGAAAACTTGCCCTGGTGTGAACAGTGATTGCAATCCAAACACCATTTATCTCTTATATTTTCTAAAGCTGTGATTTCCAAAAAGCAAAATGTCATGCCACTTCAAAAATGTACAACAAAACCTCTTAATGAAGTTCAACTTAGAGCAGAAGATGTTGTAAGGTGTTCTAACTCCAGAGCTATGAGAAAATTTTTCTTCTCTTTTTGGGTGGATGTGGGTTTCTAAACAGGAAACTTTATTGTTGATTTTTTTTTTAATTTTGTCAAAAAGGAAAGAAATATACATTCTTAAAAATTAATCTTCAAAGTGACTGAACCTTAGTTTTCAGTGTTCCACAGCCTTTAAACGGAGTAAATACATTTCATTTCATGTCTAATCTTTAATTTTGTAAAAGCTCACTATCATCTAGTGAGTGTTATCAGTGGTTTGTTCTGGGCAGACCTTCATTAGTGATGTGATTAATTAGGGAAGAAAAGAGTGATGACTCAGGATTTTCTTTAACTTTTTTTTTTATGTCATACTTATCACATTTTCAATTAAATTAAAAGGAAAAATAAAATTACTTTTAAATAGGAATTAAGCAAAAAAACCCATGGCAACGCAGTAGAAATGTGTTTTTTTCCTAATTAAAAAGTCAAATGCCATGCAATATAAAATATATATAAATATATAAAAATGCAATATAAAAAATGGCCCCAAGTGTGAATGCACATTATGTACTTGTGATAAGACTTTGGAAAACTATTTAGTAAAATTAATATTTTGGTGTTTTTTTTCTTTTATGAACCCTTATCCAGATTTAAAAATTTAAGTTATCAATCGAAAATATCCTCCTCTAAACACCATAGAACTTTTACATTTATTTTGATGCTAAAGAGTGAAGGCTTCCAAGGTAAAAGTTCCTTTGCTTCAACACTTTCATGTAATTAACAATTAATATTCTACTTCTTTTCCTTTTGAAAAAGTCATTGAAGTGTATATTATAATCTCACTGAGTTGGAAAAAATTGTCCTATTTCAAAATTCAAGTAGCACTTAAAGCTTAAGAGATGCTTTCAGATATTCAAGAAATAACTGCTGGAACTCTGTTTGAGTTAAAACAAGAACCAAGGAAATTTATTGAAAAGGAAAAATCTCTATAAAAGATTTTATTAAAAAAGATTCCAGAGAAAAAAGATCTGAGAGATTTTATTGGTTGTGGTCATATATTTCTGGCCAATATCATTTACAGTCGGACTCTGTAGGGCTTTTCCTGGAGCAGAAGTAAATTGTCCATGCACTACTCATGCTTCAGATGTCAAGACCTACCCCCTCTTTGCTGCCTTCTACTTTCACACCAAAAAGATGGAACCACCATATGCTTGCTTTTGCCTGCAGTTGTCCATCTACTACGCATGAGTTGTTGTTCCTACTCTAAAGGGCAAGGATTTTTAAGTGGGAGATGGGGGGAGTCTCATGTATTGTCACCTCTTTGGTGATGACATCTCTCATTGACAGTCTAGCCTTGTTTATCATCTTTTTTTCCCCCATGGTTTTGTTGATTTTCTTGAACAACCTCTACTTGGTTCTTCCATCTTCCTTTGCCCCTCAGAATTTCTTCCTGTTGATTCCTGGCTACCTTTCTGGTTTCTCTCCCATTCTTGTCCTTTTGCTGGTATGAGTGTGCTTACATTGCTGCTTGTCTGTTCAGTTTTGAACTTCTGCTTGCTCTGACTTGTCGTGCACATATGGACCTTACTTGAAAAAAATCACCTTATTCTCAACCAAAAAATCAATTTGTAGGCCAATTTTGAGACTCATCCACGGACTGGCCAATTCTCATGCCTGTCCGCTAGTCTCTGTCTTCTCCAGACTACCAGCTCCATATCTAATCCAGCTACCTTCCAACTATGGTGCATATACCACAATATGAGGATTTGGGGAGTATGCAGACATGGATATATTTTTAAAAATCCATTTCCAGATCTCAGCTTTCAGATATATCGAACATTGATCTCATAATGTGCTTGTGACCAGCCTCTCCTCTTTCCTAACCTCTGTTCTCTTACTTTGAAGAAGAAAGTCACACCTTACTATGGTAAATTTTATCAAAGTATGTCAGTTGCTCCAGGGAGTAAAACCCTCCAGGGCGTCAAGCAAAAGAACCATTAAAAAATGCATTGATCCTTTGGGATAGTCCATTGACAGCATCTTAAAGAAAATATTGAAAGAGACAGACCCTTATTTTATCTGCGGAACAAATCTGGGCAAGACTGTCTTTACCTTATCTTAGGACAGTTCCCATAAAACAAATGAGTTAAATATCCAGGCTGCAAATTTCGACAAAAATGTATTTATAAGACATATATGATGCAAAAGAGCTTATATTCTTTGCAACTGTTTACATACATGATGAAATGTTTTATATTTAAAATATAAGGGGGCTGGCTGGTTAGTTCAATTGTTTAGAGAACAGTGTTGATAACACCAAGGTCAAGCAAGGGTTCAGATCCCTATACTAACCAGTGGCCAAAAGAATAAATTTTTTTTAAAAAAGAGAGAGAGAGTATATAGTTTTTCAAAATTCCTTTGGAGCTGTCTGGGGAAAACAATTTGAAGACCACTAGATCTTCTTAACATAAATATACAATAGAATCACTTGGGTTGGTTTAGAAAAGTACAGAGGTCCAAGCACAACTTGGGAATATCTGAAGATAGCAGATAGGGCTTGTGTCTGGTAATACATTTTTGTAAAAGCTCCTCCAGGTGATGCTAACATGCAGCCAGGGTTAAAAGCTGTTGGATTGTAATCTGCTGCTGAGGATGATCTTACATTCATCTCGAGGTCAACCATCTTAATATTATCTCTCCCTGTGTAATGCTGTGGTTGTAGTGATTGGTAATGGTTGTTCTCTTGGTAACTACCTACTAATGTTGAAAGTAGACTACAAATAGAATAACCAGAAAAATCTAATTATTTATGCTTCTTGGAATTTTTTTTTTCCTGGTTAATGACTTCCTGGAGTATGATCATATAGTTATATATACATGTAAACAAAAAACACATTTTACTTCACATTCTTACGACATTTAGATTGCACTCAGCTTTTCATTATGTGGGAAAGAAACAAAATCTGTATCAACTCTTGGAGGGACACTCTCCACAGTTTTACAAGGATGAATTCCCAGACCCATTATGGGGAGTGGTGTGGTAGTGCTTTATTTATAATTGCTCGTTGTACTTAATTTAATAGGCAATTTCTGAGTACCCTCCATGGTTTTGTCTTAATTGTCTTCGGCAATGTAAACGTTAATTCTTCCATTCAAAAATACTTATTGAGCACCTACTTTGGGCCTGGCACTGTTCTAGGCACTTGGGATATGGCCAAGAATAAGGACAAAAATCCACGTCCTCATTGAGCTGAAAATACAGTTCCTACCCTAAAAGCATATTTAAAAAGCTGGACCATTCATGAAGAAAAAAGTATATCATTTTTTGTATTGCTAGGTAGAATTTATGGAATTGATAAGTCACAAAAATTCCACCCCCAAAATTGTCTTCTAAAAAAACTTAATAAAAATAAATATACTCCCTGGCAATAGCTTCAAGTGGACTGCCATTCCAAAGAGACATTTACCCAACAACTTGCTGCAATGTATTACCTGTGCATGTAATGGATGACCTCACTGGGAATGGGCACACTCTCTATACCAATAACTTTCTGCCTAGACCTGAGTAAGAATCCTCTCTAGAAAATTAACCTAAAACCTACAGAGAAAGAAACAGATAAGTTAGGCACCTTCTTAAGTAAAACAAATTATATACATATATCCTACAAACAGTTTAATATTTAGAAAAGTAAATACAATGCTGCTTTATTTATAATGATGGCTTTACCCACTTTAGAAAAGATAGATTTTATATAGTTCATGAGATCAATTTGTTATCCTGATTTCAAAATGTCCAGATTATATTTACTTACTTGATATTTCTTACTTTGCTATCTTGACTTTGACTAACTGAATAACTTTTTCCGTGACAAGTATTTCTCTTTTCCTTTTAAGAAACATTAACCTATATCCTGATATGCAGAAAAAGCCTTAGAATGATGCTGCATTGAAACTTATACTCCTTTCTTATTAAAATAAATTATAGAATTAATGGGAAGATCATATTTATGAAGTCAATTTTCCTGTTCTGAAAATTAATTTTTCATGTTGTTCAAGCAGCAAATACCATTTTTGTTCTGAGTGATGACCGGCAAAGCTGGGAACTATTTTATTTATTTATTTGTTTGTTTGTTTGTTTGTCTATTTATCTATCTATCTATCTATCTATCTATCTATCTATCTATCTATCTATCTATCTATCTATTTATTTATTTATTTATTGGCCTGTACAGGGATCCAAACCCTTGACCTTGGTGTTAAAACACCGCTAACTGACTAAGTTAACCAGCCTGCTCCAAACTGTTTTTCATGTGGGCCACTGGTTCACAAATAATTTTTTAGCCACTATGTGTTCTAGAGTGCCTAATGGAGCAAAACAAATATTATATATATATATAGAGAGAGAGAGAGAGACCGAGATAAAGAACAAATTCAATTTCCTAAATAGGAACAAACGACTCCTTAGAGATTGTCATAAAATGAGTCAATTTTTACATCCCATATCACTATAAATTTACTGGTAAAAATCCTTTTAAAAGTCTACTACGGTTCTTTTTTTTTTTTCCCCTCATATTACGCATAGGTAGACTCAACCATTTTCCATCTTGTATCTAAATAAATTTCCTCTATCTTTTTCATTTGCTTCCTTTGGCCTTGACTGTTCCTGACCAATTATTAATGTCATTGTGACTTCTTAAGATAAATACCAACCTCCCACCACCTAATTTGCTATTATACACAAACACTGGCACCTTTATTAAGCTAAATTATGTACAGGAAGTGGTAAATCAATATTTCCGTAATTATTTTCCAAGTTTATTTAACATAATTCGGGATCTATTTTATGAGAATTACTCAGATTCTATTTAAAGCACTGACAAGCATGAATATTTTTAAGGCACTTTTGAATATGAAGATGCCACTTCATTTTAATGACTGTCACTTGAATTAAACATCAATAAAGAGTTGCATCAGATAAAGTATAGAATATATAAGTGCTCTATTCTGAAAAAAAGGTTGAATGATTTCATGTACAGTTAGCTAGTTAAAGGCTTAAAATTATACTCATGGCCATTACTGCTGTTTCTAGTAGAAGTTGTTTCTCTATATCTAACATATGAATATATATTAGATTAAGGGTAAGCAAACTATGGCCTGTGAGAAAAATCTAGCTCTTTGCTTATTTTCATAAATAAAATTTTATTGGAACACAGCCATGCTGATTCGATTATGTATTGTCTATGACTGCTTTCACGCTAGAACAACAGAGATGAGTAGTTGTGACAGAGACCAGGTGGCCTGTAAAAGTCTAAAACATTTATTCTCTGGCTCTTTGCAGATATTTGGAATTGGATGTGTATGTGTATGTGTGTTTTTCTCTTCCTGAAATCTTTTAAAGTCCTAACACACTTTTTAAGATATGTCGGCACACCGTAGCCATCTCAGAATTTATTAGATTATAAATTATGGAAATTTTAACTCCAACATTAGCTAAATGTTCCTAATTAATAACACATCTTTCCATTGTGCTAAACTTGAGTTAGATTTGTCAACTTAAGCCTTCATTACAAGGCAAAAAGTTGGGAAATTTTCCTTTCTACTTTGACATTTTCTATCTAGTTTGCATTTCCCAAGTCATTAAGTTTATGATAGCAAAACTGCTGATATTATCAAAAAGGGAGAATTAAGAAAGCTAAAAAGAATATTGGCTATGAAGAGAATTCCCTTAAATAGCTTTCTTCTCCTGATGTTTTTCCTTTCATTTTTTCTTTCCTTTTTTATTTTAGCCAATTAAATGTTTTCTTATTTTCAATAGATAGAACACTGGAATGCAACTAAAGTGTTTAATAAAATAAGATTACTTTATTCCTTATATTCTGTGTGTGTGTGTGTGTGTGTGTGTGTGTGTCTGTGTGTGTGTCTATGCACGTGCATATATAAGTTATTCTTGTTTAAAGTAAGCTTTCTTTATTGGTCAACACTGCAAAATGTTTCTTCACTATTAGGGGGAGATTCCTGGAAGAAAAGGGGTGTTACTAGTAGCACTTCACCCATGGAGCCCAATTTAGATTTAGAAAGCCATTTTTCGCTGTCCAAATATACTTCTTCAAGAGCTGTGGGAGTTTACAAAATGACTACCTGGTGGGCATGCTTAAAAGGATCAGATTAAAATTGATCCTTTTAGTAACACCTCTAGAACAGCACACCCATAGCTCAGAGTGAGAATGGTAAATTACTATTCTACCTATTATTACTACGTATGCTCTCTCTCTCCCTCCCTCAGATTCTCTAATTCTCTTAGACACACTGATAAACACATTCACACACTCACACTTACACATAATGGCTACCCCATCACCATTAAACTGCCAATACTTTACTTTGATTCAGAGAATGGGTGAATAGCATCATTCCTAGGAATCCAGCTGGCTTCAAATTCTGTCTACTTCCTAACCCACAACAATTGATCTTGGGTAAGTTTTTTACCCATCTTTATCTTGGTTTCCTTATCTATAAAATGGGAGGGTAGTACCTTTCATTGGATTTTTGTAAATATTAAATAAGATAATACCTGTTATTATGTACTGGATGTTCTTGTTCCCTCAAAATTCATAAATTGAAGCACTAACCCTCAATGTGATGGTATTTGGAAATGGGGCATTTGGGAGATAATAAAATTTAGATGAGCTTGTGAGGCCAAGCCCTTATGATGGGATTAGTGCCCTTATAAGAGAGAAGAGACACCAAAGCTCTCCCTCTCTGCCATGTGAGGACAGAGAGAGAAGGCAGCTGTCTACAAGCCAGGAAGCAGACCCTCCAGGAACTAAACCCACCAGCAGCTTGATCTTGCACTTTCCAGCCTCCGGAACTGTGAGAAATAAATTCCTGTTGTTTAAGCCACCCAGCCTATAGTATTTTGTTGTAGCAGCCCTAGGTAAGACACCCAGAAATGACAACTTCTATACCTAATATACAGCACTGCTGGGCAAATGTTAGCTATTCCTATTTTCCTCTGAGAACTTAAAATACCTGAAACATTTCAAAAAGTCTTTGTATTTCTCAATCGTTCATCGTATATTTTCCTTCTCATTTGTATTTACTTTCATGACTGAATCTGTGTTTTGTTTGTCAAGGGGTCTAAGTAAGTTAATATATGTGTATGTTTAAAATTACACTGAATTTAAATTCTTCACATTTTTGACTGCTCCAATCGATAGCTTTGTATTGACTGATGATGAAATCATGTCTTTACTGTACTCAACCTCTGTAATATGGACATAAAATTGATAAGTATTATTATCATTTTTACTAGAAAAAAGGTCTGAAACAATTTAGGATTTGGGAATAACTTTGCTTTAAGATTGCTTTTCAAATTTGGGCAGGGAGAATGAGGGCACGTTAAAATAGCATTGAATTTCATGGCACTGACGATCTGCTACTAGTTCAGGCTTTCTCACTCTTCTCCGACTCTAATTTCACCCCTGTCACAATCTATTTCAGAGGAATCTTTCTAAATAAAGTGTTTAGGCAAAGTCTCAGTGGTTTCCCATAACTGACTGGATAAACTTTCAATCTCCCCCATAACCTGGTGTGACTCCAATTCTCCAGAATGAACTTCTGGGAATCTTGGCTCAAACCCAGCTGGCCCATTATTGAACTTCAAATGTATTTGAAATTATACCTCAGCACCCTTGCTCACAAAGTTTCCCCTGCCCAGAACACTTTCCTGTCCTTTCCATTTATAAACTCAATATTCATGGAAGTCCTATCAATGCAATGAAGCCTTCCTTAACTATTCAAATACATGCTGGGTATTCCTCTTCGTTAATGAATGAATTTCTTATTTATCCCACTTATCTTTGCTCTTAGTATCCATTCATTTATTCTTCCAGTGGGTATTGAGTGACTCCTCTTTGCCAAACACATCTTACAGCAATATATAACACATACTATGGTGTCTGTCACTGAGGAGTTGACAACAAATGTAGTGCAGGGTGATACCTCCTGTAGCAGAATTGTGTTATTGGAATTCAAAGGAGGAGCTTCTTTGAATGAAACTATTCTAAGTTTGGGTATTTTAAGTGAAATGATGCTATAAGGTCTCCTGGTAATAATTGCTATAATAAACTTCGTGAGACGAGACACCCACCTTTGTTGAATCCTGTAGTAAAACAAAAAATGCTAAAGCAAAGTTCTGTGACCTACAACCATTTTTCACTCTCTAATATCACTGTTTCGTATACCAGATTATTCTAGATGCATAATTACAAAGATATTTTATTGTGAAAAGTGTTTCTAAGGACAATTACAATATGTATATAAACTGTAAACTTCATAGAAAAATATTAAAATTCATGTACCTCCTTTGAGGAAATAAATTATTTTGCTTCTTTTTGGAAAGCAATTAATAAAATACTATTTTCTCTAAAATGGGAGGTGCATACAATTTCCTCAACATGAAAGTGTAAAATGTAGCTTTACAATAAAAACTAATCAACTGGAAATTCTGTATTTATAGGCAAGATAAAGCATCTTTTTGGGGGGGAATAAAAGGGTTTCCACATACGCTGGATGATCAAAATGCATGTACATTAATGGGACTCTAACTAAGAGGTAAAGTTTGACATAACAGCAAAGATGCACAAATACAGAAAGTTCATTTTTTTAAGATAAGTGATTTTTAAATGCTTATTGATTTTGATAACTGAAACTGAGAGTCCACAGTAAGAACAACAAAAATATGGATATTCATTCAAAATAAGATCTTGTAGAACCTGAATGTCTTTAAACTATGGATAGTTTAAAATTCAGTAGCGTGCTGGTGAATGTTTAACGACTCCTTGTGAAGGGTGTTGATTTGTATCATTTGCCAGGCTCTTGTAAGCTGGTACACGTTGGCTTCAGCACACCACTGGTTTAAATGTTCTAAAACCATTCCAAATGAGACTCGGCATTCTATCTTAAAAAGATGGCTATACCGTGAAAGTATAACTGGTTTCTCCCACAGCACACTGTGTGCGCACCACTTGTATGTTGTTAAATGATGATTAATATGTTCCTTCAGTGAATCGTCAGGTGCATTGTTAATCCTGAAGAAGCATTTCCTCCAAGTGTCATCTCACAGAAAGAAAATTGCTACCTGAAATCAGGATATGTATTGTTCTTGAGCCACAAGATTACTTTGGTTACTGTAGTTTATTCAAGTCTCAGGAAATATAAGAACTGAAACTGGTTCACATTTTTAGATGATTAATTACTACAGCACATATTCGTCTTTTTTTCCCCTAAAAAATAGTTTTATTCATTTCTAAACAGAATAGTCTAAGTATTGTCTGATACACCCTAATTTAAGGAATAGAATTTGCAGCATGACTTACTAAATATCAATTATAAAAAATATTCATCAAAGGTTTGTAGGTTTTGTTTGTTTGTTTTTACCACAGATATAATAAAATGAAGTTCACACTTGCCATGAGGCTTTTGGCATTTCATAATTCTTCAGTGTTTAACCACATTGCTTTTTTTGTTTTTTAAGGTATGCCATCATATTGAGGGGTCAAAAATTTCAAAGTGAGATTTCTAATTTAAAAAATATACAGGGTAAAATCTCTTGTGAACCATTTGGTACTCTATTATAAATTTTGGACAATTATACTGCATTCAATTATCATCTCAAACTAAAAGGAGTACTCACTTAACTGATAGTTATTTCTAGTTCAATTTTCTCTCAATTGAATTTTTTTATAGTATTAGTATACTGGGATTATTAAAAGGTATTCAAGTGGTTTTTAAATTGATTTTGGAATTAATAAGTGATATTTGAAAAACAGCAACTTCATTACAGGAAATTTATCATAGCAACGGATCATTTTCCCCTTTTAAATCAAAGGAGTATTGTTCCTTTTTAACTCAGAACTCAACGCCTTTAGGCCACATGCTTTTCAGGACTCATATGACTGAACGAAAACAGAGAATAACTAACGTATCTTATCAAATGGACTTAAATATCTATTTTCAACACTTAAAGCCATTGCAATAATTTTATAGAGACTAGAATGTAAATATAGCCATATAATGGGTCAAGCAGAGGTCAAGGTCTACTTCATTGTAGGTTTTCTCTGGTAACAACTATCTCTAAGGGATACCAACACATTTCTATATGCAATTCTATTTTTTAAAATGAGGACATTTCTGTATAATGTATAAAACTCCTAACTCAGAAACAGCAAGGGCCTGATCCTTCTAGTGAAAAGGGAGCTAATGGTTAGGCCAGTGGGGTTCCAAAAGAGATAATGGTGTCCTACTGGTAAGTAAAACTTAATGCAGCTCCAGAAAGTCAGCAATTGATTTTATGCTCACTAGTGGGATCCCTCTCTCCCTGAGAGTGAATCTAAACAGTGAATACTGGAGCATTCACTTACTGAAAGACGATTAAGCCTTTTGGAACCAAGGTTCACCTTTTAGTGCACAGAATGAAGTATGGCATCCTACTGACCTCATAATGAACTCTGTTTCATAGATGTGCCAAATTCTAATATTTATATCTTAGGAAAATTCCAGAAAAAAGAAGTTCACATGACTATATCTACATGGATTGTTCACCCTTGCGCAGCAAAACATTAGCTACTGGGAATTTACTGCTTCTGTTTGTTTACCCATTATAAAAGAATAATGTGGGCAATACCTGTGCAATTTTTAAGCAAAACCAATAAATGTACAAGTTCAGCCCACAAGGTCCACTATGAAGAAAGAAAAGCTAGAATAAATTCTGATTTTTCCAGTATCAACTCCAATTAATGTTAATTGTGATGGTGTTTTGGTCTTTTCTTCCAATGTGGGTTATTTCACACCAGGAAGTACACCATTTTGTACTGTATTTTAAATTATGGACATTTGTACTGTGCTGCAGAACAGCCATCAGGGACAATGATTTTTAGTCATTGTTATCTAGTGTTAATTCGATTACAATCAAAGGATAGACTGTAGATAAGTTCTGTGCTTTTTACTTATATACTTTCTCCGACTTATTTCATGACTCTCTTGTTGAGGTCATTATATTATTAATGAAATAAAGTGCATCAATAAATATTAAGTATGGCACACCCTGCTGACCTCACTATGCCAGCCACATTCTGGAGCTGCTCATTCACAAGTCTGGTTGGGAAAATGCTTGTCCCCATCCCCTTTTGTCTTAAATAATTATGTTCTACCTCATAACACCTCAGCTCCCTAGATTAGTATGATAGATTTATTTAAAAAGGCCAGAAATTCTTCCATCTCTGCATGCATGTCTCTTTTCAATGAGATGCTGCAACTTCTAACATAAGGTAAAATCTACTTCATCTGTTAAATCTGGGCTTGGCTATGTAACTTGCTTTAGTCATTGGTATACCAGCAACAGTGATTCAAAGAGAGACATGAAGCATACTTGTATATTGGGGATTGCTCTCTCTTGCTTTTTCTGGGAACTTTTAAGTCAACATATGAATGAACCTGGGCTAGCCTCCTTGGTGATGAGGGAGAACATAAGGAGAGAAGTTCAGCATGCTGGCTGAAGTTCCAGATATAAGAATGAGCCCAGCTGACCTCAGGTAGAACAGGAATAAGCCATCCTATCTGAGTCCAGCTCAAATTGATGACTACACCAAACTAAGCAAATGAATGATTATTATAGGTCACTATATTTGGGATGGGTGGTTGTTATGTAGCAAAGGCTAAATGATACAGTTAGTCTGGTTTAATCAGAGGTAAGGACCTGGCATAAAAGGTGGAAGACAACTATATACAAGCCAGTGACACAAAATCTGTGGCCTGCCCTCCCAAGGCAAGTCAGGTTCAGCAGTTCTTCTTTTTCATTGTGAACAAAGAGTCACAAAAGGAAGTCTCCAGGCTACAGTAAATAACAGAGCTGTTACAAAGAACAAAAACCTAAATTCTAAGCTAAGCTAAGTTCTGATCATATAAGCATAGGGCTTGTTCCTTGTGCTCAAAATAGTCAACTAGGATAAATATTAATTAGATAAGAAAAAATTATGCTACACAAATTTTTTAATGGGTAAAGAATGAAAAATATTTTAGTGTCTTTTATTATTTTACTTATTAATATTAAGATCAATCACTATGTTTAACTGAAAAATTGTTTTAATTAACTGAAAACAAAACTTTGAATAAAAAAGTAAATATACTAATAGTTGAACATTACACTTTACACAGTAGGACTAATCTATAGATTAATTAAAGTATGAAATCAATGGTAATCTCCTGATTTCAATAATTATACTATGATTATGTAAGTTGTTGAAATTTGGAAAAGGTGGACGTAGGGTGCAAAGGACCTCTGGGTACTATTATTATAACGTTTTTTCTAAGTTGAAAATTAATTCAAATAAAGATGTTAAAAATATATAAAATATTGGAATAAGGACATTTATTTATCTTACTTTCTTCCCCAATGCAATCCCACTGAAATGACAGAAACTATATATGACAAAGAGTCTTCTCATTCTCATACTAAAATAAAATTATTGAGGTGCCATCAGCTAACTAGAAAATTTGAGAATTTTATGGATAAAAGTAAGCAGGTGGGATCATTTGTCAGAAGAACCAGAGTTGAGAAAATAACCCCCTTAAACAGGAAAAGAAAGGTCTACTGCACGGGGAAGAGCTATTCTTCCCACCAGATCTCTGGAGACCTTCCAAGACTGGCACCAGTGAGTGCAGGGACACAGTCATGAAGCAGTAGTCATATCAACTCATTAATCAGGGATTCCCAAAATTTCTACATCCCAGTGTATATAGACAATGATTACATTCATGAGGAATAATAAAATGACACAATGAGAAGTGTGCTTAAGGTACATTTATCTGATGGAAGTTTGCACAACATACTCTAAGCAGAAGTGTCTGCAGACAAGAAGAGTGTTTTACATGGGATCACAGTAATATAGACCAAGACTGCAGACAGATTTCATACTGTGCCAATGTTAAGTTGACTTTGACTTTCTGAGACACTCAATCGAATTTCAAAACCAAGTCTAGTAACATCAGGAGAAAATATCAAGGTCAAACGAAATACCAAGGGCCACACGTCACACGCTTACCATTTTTGGCCTAGCCATTGGTCAGTAAGAATTTGAAGCAGGTAGTTTCAGTGGAACTATGAAGCAAATAATAACTAAGTCTACTAACATAATTAATAATTAAAAATTGAAACTGGAAACCAGTCATGTATGTCAACTTCTCTTTCCCTGTATGGTCTGGTAGCAAACAGGATTTTTAGTTAAAGGACAGGTGAAAATCAATGATAATGGAGATTTTGACTTAGATGCCAAAATTAACTAATTGGTAAATCAAGAGACAATGAGTTTATTTGGGTTACTCAATCTGAAGGAAGGGGAGAACAGACGGAGGAGGGTAAACAAGAGAGGGGAGTTGCTGAGGCAATATGGAGACATCTCAGTGAATACTTTCATTAGGAAGCTGGACATATGGGATGGGCTCTTTGGAAGAGAAGCTGGTGAAGGATATGCAGGGTCATTGTTAAAGTTGTAAAAATAGATAACCATGGAAGGGAAAAAGAAAAGAGGAGGTAAATAAACATTGAAGGAAGATGAGAAAGGAGAGGAACCATGACACAGATAGCAGTAGAGAAGAATGTTTCAACTGCAGCAGCTGCAGAAGTTAATCCCATCCAATGCTGACCTCCTTACATATCATTTATGGCCATATTACAGGGAATCAGAAATTATTAAGGAAGGGGAAATTAGAAGAAAAAATAATAACTTCAAGTTTTATTTGCTGCTGATATTTCAACTATTTCCCTCTCCTACAACTGACAAAAGTCAAAAAGCAATAGGCATGTTTTAAATTGTTTCTTTCATTGATTTTTTTCAGTGAAATTTATTCTTTTTTATTTGACAAATATTCGAAAAGCTCTAATTGAATCCTAATTTAGCTGCTTTTATTTTGTTCTGGTAGCTGTGTTTCAAATGTCATTCACATGAATGCTTGCAAACTGAAATAATTTTTTAACATGGCATTTATTTTTTCTTGATCTTGACCTAAGAAAACTATTAATGAGAAAGCTCCTCTCTTTAGGATTGCTGGTTTGAATTCAAATCAATCTGACAAATAGTGATTAAAAATCATCACTGGCTCCTGTGCTAAATAGACTGTTTTAATGTGTTGGTGGCCCCAGATCAATACTTAGGAAACAAGTGTCCATATCATTAAAAACAGTACCTCAATAGCAACCGATTAGTATCCTGAACGGGCTCTGAACAATCATTGACATTATTCTGTGGAGGGAAGCATGGTTCTCTGTAACCCTGTGAATACACGGACTGTCAGGTGCTTCATCTATTCTGGATTTAAAATAAGAATTCCATTCCCAAGGTTCATATTTTTTTCTATTCTTAATGCCTGTTATGTCTCTTCAAATAAAATTCAAGTTGTGATCTGAAAAATCTTGGACATTTATTATCTGATAGGATTCTGTAATAACTACCTGACATGTGCCAAATAATTTATAGAATTCTGATTCACAAAATAATTTTAAAGATTTCAAAAAAAGTGACAAATGCAAATGTTTCATCACACACATACACACACACATCAAGTTGATAAGATTGAGGCTTATTTTAAGTCTTTGTATTTAGCTTAGCTGTGCAGGCTTACAAACAATTCCCAAAAAATCCTCCCAATGAAATGCCTACCTATAGTTCAAATCCAAAAGAATCAGAATATATATCCTGGATTTAAAAGTGCATTGCCTTTGATGTAATCTGGAGCATATTCTGAATCATTTTCTCATTAGTTTACTAAAGCTATTTTTTCAACTTCTCTGAAATACAATGTATAAGACTTAACTGTATGTTAAGATGAAAATTCTTTTTAGTGTGCAATCCATATAAGGATTTTCATGTGCAGGGTTAATTTCTATTTTCCTGACCCCTGCATAGAGTAGAAAGTAGTATGGATTCAGAAAGTAAATCAGAGGAAAATTAGATTATTGTTTCCAATTCTTCACTCCCTCACTGTAAGAGAATTATTCATCCATGCCTTTTGCCATGCAATTTTGAAGTGCATTCTATTGGAATAGGCAGAGTATACACCTCCAACCTGTTAGCTTTGGGCTTTGCTGTGACTGGCTTTTGACAATGGAACACGGATGGAAGTGATAGTATGCCTGTAACAGCTGAGCCTTTAATAAATATTCCAAGGTTCTGCCAGCTTTCCTGGAGCTTATACCTTTTGCTATTAGAAGAACATGCTCCAGATAGCTATTGCTCCTTCAGCATGGATCCCCAAATTAAGGCATATGGAAAAGATTTGAATCTAACCTAAAACCTGTAATCTAGCATCAGCCAATAGAGGACAGGCACGCACCAACAAGATCAGTTAAAACACAGCCAAACTCTAAACTTTTGACTGTGAAATAAATGATTGGTATTGCAAAGCTCTGAGCTTTGTGTTGTTTGTTATGCAGCATTGTCACTGTAGCCTGCCTAATCGAGTCCCGCAGGGTGCCATTGTCAGCTGCTTGCCTTTCTCCTGGAAATTTTAGCAGATCACAGGAGAAGAGATGTGGTAACAGGAGCGAGGGTATCAATATGCTGCGTTCAAACAGTTCAACAAACCCTTATTAAGCACCAACTACATACAGGACTAGATTCTTAAGGAACTAGAGATCTAAATACACTGACTAGGATCAACATCATAAATCAACAATGTCCAATTATCCTTTATAGAATAATTCATCAAAAAACATCAGAAAACCCATTGCTTTTAAGTTCCCATGAAATATATACCAAGATCGACCATATCTTGGACCATATAACAAACCTCAACAGATTTAAAATAATTGAAATCATACAAAGTGTTTTCTCTAACCATAATGCAATCAAAGTCGACATAAATAACAGAAAGATAACATGAAAATTTCCTAATATTTGGAGACTAAACAACTAGTAAATGATTCATGAGTCAAAAAGAAGTCTCAAGGAGTGTAAAAAAAGTACAATAAACTGAACAGAAAACACAATGTATCAAGATTTGTGGGATGCAGACAAAGTAGTGCTAAGAAGAAATTTGATAACACTAAAGGCATATGTTGGAAAAGAGAAAAATATTATTACTCTAAGTTCCCATCTCAAGAACCATGAAAAAGGAAGAGGAAAATGAATCCAAAGCAAGCTGAATGGAGGAAACAATAAAGGCAAGAGCAGAAATCAACAAAATTGAAAACAGAAAAGCAATGGAGAAAATCAGTGAAATGAGCTGGTTCTCAAAAAGATCAAAAAAATTGGCAAACCTCTAGCAACACTAACACAGAAAAAAGAGAGAAGAAACAAATTATCAATATCAAGAGCAAAATGGGTGTTATTACTATGGACCCTGCAGATATCAAAAGGATAATAAGGGGAAAATATGAACAATTTAATACATACTAATTTAACAACTTAGATGAAATGGACTTATTCCTCAAAAAATGCAAACCAGAGCTGGCCAGTTAGCTCAGTTGGTTAGATAGAGAGTGGTGCTGATAACACCAAAGTCCAGAGTTCGATCCCTGTACTGACCAGCCACCCAAAACAAACAATACAAAAAACACAAACTGCCACAACTCATCCAATATGAAATTGATTATTTGAATAACCCATTAACTATTCAGGAAACTCAATTCACAACTAAAGTATTCCCCAGAGAGAAATCTCTATATCCAGATGATTTCACTGGAAAATTCTTCCAAACACTTAAAGAAGAATTAGCACTAGTGCTTTACGACCTCTTCCAAAAAAATAGAAGAGGATGAAACACTTCCCAATTAATTTTATGAAGCTAGTATTAACTTGATACCAAACATCCCTCATTAATACAGACACAAAATATGTAACAGAATATTAACAAATAAAATTCAGTGCTGTAGAAAAAGAATTATAACCAGAACAAAGTGGAATTTATTCTTGGGATGTAAGGCTGATTCAGTGTTTGAAAATCAGTCAATGCAATCCACCATACTAATAGGCTAAAGAAAAATCTCATGATTGCTATTAATTGATGCAGAAAAAGAATTTGACAAAAAAGTCTTAGAAAAATAAGGAACAAACGGATAGAGGGTAACATCTTCAACTTGACAATGAACATCTATAAAAAACCTACAGCCAACATGATATTTAATGGTGAGAAACTGAACAAACTGAATGTTTTTCCCCTAAAATCAGGATCAATACAAGGATGTTTGTTTCCTCTCACCACTCTTTTTAACATCGTACTGGAAGATCTAGCCAGTTCAATAAGTTAAGAACAGGAAATAAAAGATATGGGCCGAGCCCGTGGCGCACTCGGGAGAGTGCGGCGCTGGGAGCGCAGCGACGCTCCCGCCGCGGGTTCGGATCTTATATAGGAATGGCCGGTGCACTCACTGGCTGAGGTGAGGGCCGGTCACGAAAAAGACAAAAAAAAAAAAAAGATATATAGGTGGGGGAAAAAAAGAAACAAAACTGTCCCTATCTCCAGATATCATGATTGTACTGTGCTAATAGATAATTGTGCATAGAACCATGTCCTCACTTTCCACTATTTCAATGTAACTCAGTCTTGGTAATAATGATTAATAGCTATGTATTGTTAAAATTACCTAAATAACTGAATCTAGAATTATGAAATTTAAGACACTACGATTTACGGATGAAGCATTTATAAAAAGGCTCACAAGTAAAATACTGCCTTTTCAAGTAGGAAATAAGAAAGAGAAAACAATTCCGTTATTTGCTCTTACTTTAAAATTTTGCATTTGCAGAGACAAATTTTAATATATTTATACATGTCTTAAAATGTCACTGTGAAGTGTTCTGCTTGCTATTTGGAGGAATTTCTGCCCAAATGACAGTATAAATTACTATTATGCAAGATATCAGGAACTGAGAGCAAGAATCTCCAACAAATCATAACATACATACACAAGCACCTTATTAAATTAGTCAGACATGAAGGCAATTTTAAATAACACAACATGCTAAAATTATATTATATATAGAATCTCATTTGGGACTTTTCAGAGTAATTTGTATATTTCCCTTTGTTAACTCTCTTTGTTATTTTGCCTTCAGTCACTGAAGGAAATTTTCATCTTACACTCAAGCAGCTTAAGTCTTCATCCCTCAAAACTCAGAAATTTTAGCTAGACCCTAGAAGATGGCTCTCCTCAGCTAATCCAGGAGATAGAGAGGTTCCTGCTTTTCTCCATTACCTCCTGGGGCTTCTCTTCCACATAAGTAAAGAAGAAAAGAGGAAATATGACAATTATTATAAGATATTTGCATTATTTTCCATTTTTTCTCGCAGAAGTCTTCAAAACTTTGGCAAATAGTATTAAGCCACAAATGGTGGCTAAATACTTGAAAATGTCATCAAAATCATTACAGCAAAGCTGTACTTCCAAATTTTGCAAAATGCCCCAGTAGAAGAATTCCTAGGAAGATGGTAGAAAGAGGTTCATTTTTGTTATTAAATGTTAACCATTTGAACAAGGCTTTTGAAGAGATTAAAATCACTATAATATACCCAAATCAAAGACGTTATTTTTACTCATCAGTAAAGAAAATCTAAAATATATACTGTTAGTGTGAATCTCCTTCTTCCTCTAACCCTATATTGTTTTAATTAGTTTTATCTTTTGTATTCTCTTGCCTCCAGGGGAGCGAATTATTTTATGCAGATATATTTGATTTAATGATTTAACAGAGTTAATGGAATTTCTAGATGTTTTTAGCTTACCCTGAAAAAATGGTTTATATACTCGTATTACGTAAATATATTTTTCAATGAGAACTTGTTTTTTCTCCCTAATGGAATTTCAGGTCAGAACAGGGTATAAATAAGATTGATCTTTTCCCCTTTTCTGAGCACTTTAGACACAAGGCTTGAAAAGCCAAAGTGGCCATTCCATTCACATATAAATCTATTAGTATAATTCTTTTAAGACTACTTTTGCAAATTCAAAAGAGTCTTCAGAGGTTGAAATACTCTTCTGTAAATAGTGACTTAGGTTAAAGTTTAGTTTACACAATCATATCCTTAAATTCATTAGAAAGTTTTTTCTTTGATAAGTGTAATACGGAACCATCACCAACTCCTTGTAGTATGCCACAAAACAAATAACATGTTTTTTTTTTTTTTGTCCTTTTCATGACCGGCACTCAGCCAGTGAGTGCACCGGCCAGTTCTATATAGGATCCGAACCCGCAGCGGGAGCGTCGCAGCGCTCCCAGCACCGCACTCTACCAAGTGTGCCACGGGCTCGGCCCCAAATAACATGTTTCAATGGCTTAAATAATTTTGATAATAGCAATTCCATTTATAAAACCACAGATGCATTTAAAAAGCAATTAAAAAAACAAATGCACAAAGCTACAATGAAATAGCACTTCACACTCACTAAGATGGCAATGGCAATAATAAAACAAACAAACAAAAAACCCAAACAAGATGTGCTGGAGAGGATGTGGAGAAACCAGAACCCTCGTACACTGCAAATAAATGGTTTGTAGTGTTTGAATGTAAAATATTGCAGCTGTTGTGGAAAGCAATTTGGCAGTTTCTTAAATTAAAAGGTTACCTCAAGACCTAGCAATTCCACTCTTAGATTTATACTCAAGTGGATTCAAAAAATGTCCACACAAAAAACTTGTACACAAATGTTCACAGCAGCATTATTTATAATAGCCAAAACTGAAAACAACATAAATGTTCATCAACTGATGAATGGATCAACAAAAACTGTGGTACATCCTTACAACAGAATATTATTTAGCCATTAAAAAGAACGGAGCACTAATACATGCTACAGCATGAATGAACCTTGAAGACATTATGCTAACGAAGCCAGTAACAAATTATGTCAGTAACAAAAGACCACCTATTATATGATTCTATTTATATGAAATGTCCAGAACAGGCAAACTCACAGAGACAGAAAGTAGGTTAGTTGTCAGGAAATACTGGTGGAGGGAGGAGAATTGGGAGGTCTGGGGTTTCTTTTTGGAGTAATGGCAATGTTCTGGAATTAGACAGTGGTGGTGGTTGCACAACATTGTGAGTATACTGATATCCACTGAATTGTACACATTAAAAAGGCTAAAATGGTGAATTTTATGTTATGTAAATTCTACCTGAACTAAACATGCATTCATGATCTTAGTGTATAAAAAAAAATAATAAATAAATAAATAAATAAATAAATACAGTAAAAAAAAAAACACTACATGAATGAACCAATAAAAAAAATTAAAATACTGTCAAATTATATAGATAATCTAAATAAAAAGTCACTAAAAGTAAAGCATAATTATCAGCCTTCATTTTTCTTTCCAAATATATATTCTTATATCCAACATATTAAAAAAATGTTGGCATTTACATGAACAAAGTATTAAAATGTATCATTAACAACTCTCATGAATAAATTTGGAGAAATGGCCAATAGATGACATAAAACAGTGTGTCAACTATGAAAACAAGTATTGCTTCACATGACTAGCACTTAAAAATATTTGAAAATGAGCCTAATTGGAACAAGACCAATGATCATACTAATATGATATATTCAGGTCTCCTTGTCATCTCCTTGATTTTTATCTTTCCATAAAAATCTGTTTTTAAAAATGTACCTCTTCATGGAAACATGTTATATTTTTCTCAGCATAATGATATTTTTAAAAAGAGATAAAGATGAAAGAAACAAATACATCAGTTCAAAATCTATATGGAGAAGTGAAAGGAACTGAGAAGGTTTATAAATTTCTGTATTAAAACAATACAGTAGAATGTTAGAGCACTCCTTAAGTAAAAGAAATTTATCCTGTCTATGATAATTAAGGATCTGCAATTATTTTAAATGTTTTTTTCTAAAACACCTGCACATAAAACTATTAAGAAATGCATTTTAGTAATTACTACCCATATACAAATAATAAGCTTAGTTCCATTAATGTATCTATAGGTATCACATATTCATTTATACGGAAATTCGGTTCAGAAGGAAGCAAAACTAATTTGTGAAATGAACAGGCACAGAGTCCTACAAAGTTCTCAAAGGCACCACTGTACAATGCAGTAATTATTGTACATGATGATTATATTCTTAGCAACATATTTAATAAGAAATTCAAGGGGAAAACACATAGAAAAAATGGCTAAAAGTTACAAGATCAGGGAAATCTTTTTAAATATGCAAATGGTCAATATTCTTATTTTAAAAACTCAACCCTATTAGTTATCAAAGAATAGTTAAAACAATACTAAGGGTTCATTTTGTGTCTACAGGTTTGGCAGAGATTAAGCAAACTGATAACACCTCATATTGTAAACAGGCAGTCTCATGCAGTATATAAAAGAATAAATTGGTAAAGCCTCTTTGGAAAATAGACTGAAAAATTTTTATAAAAACATACCAATCAAATTTTACTAAACAAATGCAATAGGGAACAGAGACAGACCTCAACTCCACTAAACAAAAGGTGGAAGAATTTTTAAGCACTGGAGTGAGCTAGTGGAAAAAGTATTGGAGGACACTTTGGGGGAAAGTTGGTCAATATGATTAGGCCATGTGTGTTTGCCAATTGTTACTTATCTATCAAAGCAGGCTCCTACCCTCCCACAGAGCCTGGAAGGTAGGGGCACTAACTTCCTTGATGATTGTTTCAAAGCTATGGCTCACAGGCCTATGAGAAAGACGTTTCTGAGGTGTAAAACTGGCAAGAGGTTGGGAGAAGATTTACACCTCAAAGAGGCAGAGAAAAAATTTACAATTGCAAGTTTTCTAAAGTGAATGTTCTACAAAAAGGGAGGTCAGGATCTTATAGTCAGGGAAAAATCTAAAGTTAATTAAGCTGAGGAGAACACTAACGCTGTCATGGTCAATACCACTTCTGTAAACTGCTTTTATTCATGACCTAAGTTACTATGTGGCTTACTAAAATTATTTTTTATTGTTATCCTATGGCTAACAATTAGTACCACACCCCACAGTGACTCCAAAAGAGAGCAGTTAAGCTCACATTTGAAAAACTGAACTGTAAAAGTTCCTATAATTTTTAAAGAGTGACACAAGATTAAAACTTGAAGTAAAATATTTTAAGCCTTTAAAAATAGCATTATATGCACATTTAAGGGAGCTCCTTCTAATTCCCACTAACAATAATTTGCTGTAGTAGTATTAAACATAATATCCCTTATTAGGAAGACTTAACTTTTCTTTTTTCATTTTCCAGACCCTCTGCTAGTCTTTCTAATTACGATGAATGTAGTAGCAAAAGAAGAATAACACTGGTAAAAGGAAGAAAATCACAGAGATTTTGAGAGTCTTTAAAAGTTTTTCTCCTATTTAAGCATTAAATATGTGAATTATAATTTTATTAATGCTTTAGACATATAGTTAGATGGTATGAACCAAAATATCAGGAGAAAAGGAAAGACATGTTTTCTTGATTACAAATGGATACTTGAATATATGTGTGCTGATAATTCTGGGCTAGTGTGTTCACCCCCAAACACCTTGTGGGAGTGAGAAATACTTATTTATATGTGTATTACAACACAAAATTTACTGGACAAAAAATCATTAGCATCTCCAGAAGAATCTTGGGGTTCTATTTAGTTCTTGGCTCACAATGGATATTTATTTTCAGTATTCTATATGCTTTTGTATTAATGTGATTTTCAATTGAAAAAAGAAAAATGTGAGTATTTTAAAATAAGGATTACTGTGGTAGAGCACATTCAAGTCAGACTTCACACACGGTAAAATCAGAATACTCAAATAAATGCAAAATCGCTGAAAACAGCACTTTGAGTCTTTAGGACAGTTCATTACGATAGGCTCTGCTGCCGATGTGATCTTGAAGGCAGTAGAAAAACTGCATTGTGTTCTATTGTAGGCTGCATCATAATTAAGTGCTACTGCTGTGTTCGTGGATTCCAGAAAAGTTATTAACAACAAACACTCTGTCAGATAATTAGAAACATGAATCATGCAGATATTTCTTTTCATTTGCTAGAATTCACACCCTAGTATAATTGTTCTATTCTCTTGGTATTTGAGGGATATTACGTTTACTATGAAATCTACAGTATATCTACTAGGTTGTTGATAGACAAATCTACATATTTACCAAGAGTTTCTCTTCTAATCTCTTTTACACCTTAGCTGTCTTATGAAAAGAAATAAAAAATATAGGTTTTATATAAATGCACACACACATCCATATATAGAGATACATTATATATACATCATATTCATATACAAGTATACATTATATTTATACATACATATACACATTTTATATATCTATCATGTAGATATAGATCACATTAATCTCATATATACATAATACCAAACATTTTACATAGAAATTCAGACTAACTCTCTCCCTAATACTGAGCCTTTGGACAATAAAGAAATTGGATGCCTTACAAAGATTTGTATGTACTAATAGTACAATCACCCTTTGGTTTTAGAAGTCTGAGGACACATTTTTTTCTCATAAACAATGTTTTTCCTGATGGTTTTGTCTGATCAGAAACACATTTAAACCTAATTGAGAAGACTAGTGCCTATACTGTTAAAAGGTGTCTCCACCTAGCAGGAAAATTATTCCTTGATGAAACGTTTGTTTGTTTTTAAACCAATTTCTACCTTGAGTGCAATGACTGTTCCTCAGCACTTGCTCTCTATAGGTGAAACAAGGTCTGTGAATATGGGTGATAAGGGAACCACAGAGAGTTTGTGTTATTTTCAATGTTCCATTTTCACAACCCACACAGCTGTAAACATTTGGAACAAAATGGCTACATGTTTTTTCCTCCCGAAGCCGTAGGTATGTATGTATTAAATAATAATAATAATAATAATAACAACAACAACATATTTCAAGTCTCTACTTAGATGTTAAAAACAAGTCTTTGTGTAAACAAATGATTGATATAAAGTTCATTTCCATTTCTGAAGGACACTCAGACAATGACTCTCTGAGCATTACAACATTAAAGAGGAGTCTAGAGATGTGTTTGGGATTCTTTGATAAACAGTCTGATAGAGTCCAAGGAGGTTAGATCTGGAGAATGAAGAAAGCAACTGATTGATGACTGAAGAGAATAGGGGTTCATTTTTTTTTTTTTTATCTCTCTACCCTGGCTCCTTCTATTTTCCATTTTCAGAAGTGCTACCAATGAAAATGCCTCAAGGGTTGACCCCAGGACATGGAAAGAATGAATGATTAAGGAAGGGATTGGGAGAGGAATTCCAGATACCAGTGAACTTTGAGACAAAGGGAAGGAAAGAAAAGACAAAATTACCCAGCTACAGGAAGGAAGGAAGGAAATAAAGTTCTTCTCAAAGGGCTATTTGTTAAGTACTGCTTGTATTTCCAAATGAAATTGTATTGCCAAGATTCCACTGCTTTTTAAATTCATTCAGTAGCTGTTAATTCAGGGCCTACTATGTGTGGGGCTATGAGATCCTTCAGGTCTAGTAGTGCTCCACTACTCAGCTGTGGTCTGGGGACTAGCAGCAGCACTGGCATCACACTGAATCAGAAGCTTCATTTTAACATGATCTCCAGCTAATTTCTATGTGCACTCAAGTTCGAGAAACTGGAACAGATGTGCTCTGACACTATGACAACACAAAAGGGGAACCACTTAAGTTAAGGAAAGACTTCACATTAGAGGTATAAACTAGAACTGAAGAACACTCTGGAGTTAATCAAGTAAATGGATACGGTGAGATTAGATAGTGATCAGGGTAGAGGGATTACTCCTCAGTATACACTCAAAAAAGTTCAGTTTGGGGAAGTTGAAGTGTAATACAGCAAACAGAGATGGATGATGGTAAGCAGTGTGAGTGGGGGCTGGTGGTTGATGGTTTGGTAAACCGACTAAGGATTTGAGACTTTATCCTTTGGGTAATGTGGAGTGAGTCACTGATGGGTTTTAAGTATCTGGTGTTCACAATGCAGAGAATGGTTTTGAAGCAGACAAGGTGGCAGAAGAAAAATGTCTTAATCTTTGTCCACAGGACCCAATTTCTTCAGGTCTAGGTTGTGTAAATTGTATCTTAGTTCTTTTTTGCTTCAAAAAACTATATATATTTATACATATTCAAAGATATATATTTTTACAAATGTCAGCATAGTCCTTACAGAGTCTTAGACTGTTTTCACTTAATTTTGCTCTAGAATGGAAAGTTTTTTTTAACAAAACAAATATTAGTAGTCTTTTGTGTGATCATTTTTCTAGTCATCATGGACTGCAGAAAAAGGCCACTGTTGCTCTTTTCTCATCAGCTTCAAGCAACAGATAAAAGTCACAGCAATGCAAAAGACATAGTGGAACTTCTAGATTAACGTAGTTTAATCCTTTATATTTAAGATATTTAAGATCAGTTTCAATATGATTTTCACAATATCCTATGCAATCCCTCCTCAAACCCTTAAGTTTAGCCTGCTTTATCTACAAACCACATACTTACAAGAGCATAAAGTGTCACAAACTCCCATGACTAAAGCCCTCGCGGAGGTAAATGTGAACTACCACTGTCACCCAGACACACTCCAACCTTGCAGTCTTTAAAACAAATATTACTTCAATTTAGATTCGAATTCCTGGATGGCTGCTCCTGACTTCAAATCCTTGCCCTGGGGCTCTCCGTACTTAACGATGGGAACCATCCTGTTTTTATACCTCAGTCTCTCTCCTGTTATTTCTTTGTTGATTTGCTTGATTTCTAATTATAGTGCACAGATCTCAACACAAGTGTTTCAGACAGGAAGACTCAGGCTCAGCTCAAGTCCCATGGAGCCTAACTACCATAAGGAGCAGGTAAGTCAAGATAATGTTAATGTTTCACACAAAAGGAAAATATCAGAAAATGTTCTTAATATTTTAGCACTCCTGATTCCTTATATTAGGGAAATATGCAAATCTTTTCAAAAAATGTTTTCTAAAATCTCATTGTCAAAGTTGCCATCCTGTGCTCTTAAATAAAATGCAAATTTTATTTTAGAAACTAAGAGTTTTAACTATAGGCACAAAAGAGATTTCCAAACTTATGATTAAAAGAAACTTATATCTGAATTCAATTAAGAGTAAACTAATGATCCTAATTTTCTGTAGTTTTTAAAGCATACAATGTCATATTGCAATCTTGAGTTTGGCTATTCACTTGAGAAAGAGAGCATAGTCCATCACTATCACAATCAGCAACAATCATTATAGCTAACATATAAACTAGTAGCTATGTATGCCTTTTAAATAGTTCACACATATTAATTTATTTAGTCTTCATAATTATCCTATGAGGAAGGTAGGATTGACCTCACTTTCCAGATGAAGAAACTAAGTCACAGAGTAGTTAAATAATGTCCCCAAGGTTACATAGCTATGAGGTAGCAGATCTGCTATTGAGTAGTCCTGAAAATGTGAGTGACTGATCAGAGTAGAATGGTTTAGAGAACTTTAAAGGTCAGGGAGGTCTGGGTTCAAAACTTGGCTCTAATTTCTCAGTACTTTAATTTGCTCCTCCATAAAATAGAAACTATATTCCCTACTAACAGGTTCTCAGGTAGATGAAAAAGTATGTGCAAGTGCCTACCATCAATCTAGGGACATAGAATGGACTCAATAAAGATTAATTGCTTTTATTATTACCTTACATTTCCAATAAAATTTCTGTTGGTTACAGCAATCAGCCTTTCTACACAAACTATGTTTTCAATATCAATTTAGTTCAAGTCTTTTACATGTCACATAGTTTTGAATATTTTCAATAAAATTTACAACCATGTATTACGCACTCCTTGGCTCATTAGACTAAGTGTACAGAATAAGACAGTCATTAGGAAAAGCAATGGTAGTTGTGATCTGTAGAAGCAAATGCAAATGTAGCTGGTAAATGGTTGGAGCATTTAATGCCTGTGAGATTCAGTGATTGTCCTTGACTCTGGAGGGCTAAACTGTACCAGTGGGGACATCTTCACGGTAGCTCAGGGATGCTCTTAAAGAATCTGGCAGGAATTTTCTATCCCCCACCCCCGTACCTCAGAGACTTGCCATAGTCTCATTCACAGCCTAATAAAACCCAGAAACCCGGGCTTACAAAGATGACAAAGATTAACCAAAGATGGTTAATCTTATTAAGATTAACCCGATCTTCACTCTATCCCCATTCTCATACAGACAGAAAACAGTGAGCCCTTCTGTCTTGACTGCCTCAGTTTCTTCCTCCCCTGTCTCCAGAACCTTTCTTGTTGTAAGAACCCAAATGCCCCAAGGGATCACACCGAGGAATGTAAGAACCCAAATGCCCCAAGGGATCACACCCTGATCACATAAGTCCTTCTCGGCCACACCCCATCATGGCGCTGGTTGCCCTCTAAGTAGGGATTGTATTTTAAGCCAATCAGCCTTCCCTAGAAGCCCTATATATATGTGTGTGTGCCGCCTAATAAACGAGCTCTCTCCGGTGGATCGTCAACTGGTGTTGACTCGTCCTTTCACTTGTTATCTGTCATTCTCTTTTGACAACCTCCATCGACTGCTGCTGTTTCCAGGGCACCGCATCCAAACTTGGACTTTCTGGCTTTCTATGTTCTTAAGTGCCCTGCCATTTCTCTCATGTGTATATGTTGGAGTCCATTTCTTTTGGAAGGTGGAAAATTGATGCATGCCCTCTCTCTCTTGTTCAAGTGATTTTATCCCATCTCCCTTGGGGATAAAGGGAAAGTTTGAAGTCACAAAAAGAGGCCAGACCAGCTGTTGGGGGACATGGGCTTCATGAGAGCCCCAGTTGTACTTCTTACTAGTGGAGTGAACAAATCAGTTAATCTCTGAAGCATTCAGATTCCTTTTCTGTAAAATGGAGAGAATAATTGTGCCCACATCATTGGACGATTGTGAGGATTAAATGAGTAGATAGATGTAACATGCTTAGAAAAGTGCCTGACAGTCAAACAAGGCTACTATCATTATTTATTAGTGCAGTCCTTCATAATATCCAAAACACAACTAAATGAAACCCTTCCATAAATATCTTGTTCAGTAGAAAGTCCTCACTGATTTTGTTCTCTTCTCCCCTCTTGACAATGTTGAATTTCATCCAAGCTCTGTGATCTTGGAAAATAGGGAAGGTTAAGAAATCCCCCCATTTTGTGTGGAAATGGTTTACTGCACAGAGCCACCCTGCTTCAGAAGACTAAGATAAGACTCATGGGTACTCTCCTTGTTTGCTTATGAGGTCAGACACAGACCCTCAAAATTCCCATTCTTTGCCTCATAAATAATTAAGTGAACTGTTTTGTACCCATTGATCAATCAAAACAAAATGCTTTTTAAGGAAACTTTGGTTAAGATTCTTTCCTTCCCCTAAGGTCCTTGAGCTTTTGACCCACTCTCAGCCTAAGCCAGCATACAGACCTTCCTAAATGGCTCTTCCAGAAACAAGGTTGGCCTTGGGGTAAAGCAGTCTCTGATTTACCATCCCATCGTCCCATTCCCTTTCATCCTACCTCCCCACACTTGGGTCTTTTTATCCTTGTTTACTTCTCCCTGTAAAAGAAAAACCCTTTTTGCCTAACTTTTTTGTTGTTGTTGTTTTTTGCATGTGGTCAGTATAGGGTTGGAACCCCGGACCTTGGTGTTATCAGCACCACGCTCTAACCAACTGAGAAAGCCCTTGTCTAACTCTTGAGAGGCACGCAGATCTTATAGTCAGAGTGGTCTCCCTATTGCAGCAGTCCCCCTGTCCTTTGCAATAATCTACTTAAATAAAGTCTCTCCTTACCAAATCCAGATTTTTTGTTTTTTTTGCTTAACAGCCTTAGTTGAAATTCTCGCTCTTTTCAAGGACAACTTTAAATTCCATTTTCTCAGGTTTCTATGACTATCTCAGAATTCCCACAACCCTTTGGGAGCATCTGTCTTTTACCGCTTCTCATTTTGCATAGTACTGTGTACATAATTTACCTCTTCTGCTTGGTGGTATTTGCCCCAGGAGGTGTCTGCCTAATTCATCCTTTCATCTGTCAGTGTCCGGCATAGTACATTAACAAGAACTGAGTCAATTTTTGTATAATAAATGCAGAGTGAACTTAGTACATGTGCAGAATCTAAGAAATGGAAGTACACAGTAAGATGCAGTCAACAAACAGGACACTTTGAGTTATTATGTCATCTATGAGCCAGTTTAAATTACATGATATACACAAGGTGATTAGAGTGGTACAGATAGTAGGCATTCAATAAATGCTAGTAATCATCATCATCATCATCATCACCATCACCATCATCGTCATCAACATCATCGGAATTGTCTTTTCTTCTCATCTGCATTAAAGAGATGCTCACTTAATGGAGCGTACCCACCCAACTTACACAAACATTATAGCTAAGACTAACCAGGAAACATTAATTGAATTGTTTTATCTCTCTTTTGAAAAAATTTTTAAATTGTAATTTTACCATGCTTTGAATCACAGTAATAAAAATTGACCATGACAAATTCTTTTGACACCAGATAGATGTTTAGCTAACCTATTGTTGCTTTCAGTTTTTTATCTTCTTGTTGCTTTATGCACCAGAGGGAGGAAACAAGCACTTATAGAAAGTCTATTACAGGCTAGGTACTATAGTGGGTGCCTAAATATATAACTGTCATCACAATTTTACATAGATGAAGAAAATAAACTCTGAAAATTTAACTTGCCCATGGCACCATTTCGGGAGAAAAAAAAAATATTCCAGTTTAGACAGGAATCCAAGGAATTTAATAAGCATTTTGTGAAAGAATTAATGATAGTTTATGAGCTTTCATAGATTTTGCTCTTTCAAGAATAGCTTGCTACCCTCCCCAACACTATTAAGAGATACACCATACAGGAAACTTGCTAAGACCAGAATAAGGTAGACTTTTAAACATTTTACTGCATTAGAAAGTTTTAGCCCTGGAAGCAACCGTAGGGTTTCCTGAAATACAAGTAAGGGTTAAGACATTTGCCCAAGTCCCATACCAGGTTGGAACTAGGACCATAACTGAAGTCATCCCACTCTAGTTTAGATTCTTTCCATTATATGGCACTGCCTCACATAATTTATAAAATCCTTTATTTATCATTTTTGAGGCATTTGAGTTGTTTCTAGTATTGTACTGTTATAGATAATACTACATTAAGGGACAGCTTAATGATAATTGCTGGTCTCTCTCTCTCTCTGTTACATTAACGCTTGGAAAACACTCCCTTCGCAAGAAGACCAGGGATTTTTTTTGTCTTTAATAGCTTTGTCGCTTCCCCTTCTGCCTTCTTTCCCATAATTTTTTCTTAGTCTCCTGTTTTCCTGTATGTGTCTTCTGTTAGTATTAGTCTTCTAAGCTGTCTTGATGTTATTATTTATTATTTTTTTTCACATTTTAGTACTTTTTGAAGCTTTCAACTTTAAACTATTTTGCTACGTGTTTTATGAATGAATTACCAGAACTATGGAATTCTTTTAAAAACACTTCAATTGACCCTATATAAGGAATACACTTGGTGCTGACTTTAAAAGAAAATCCTATCATCAGAATTATTGTGAAGAGGAGATGTCATAGCTCATTAAGATTATTATATATTAATTCTAGTGTAATGAATATTCAGATTTTCAAACAAAATAGTTACATTTTGTGAATAAGCTGAAAGTCCTCAAATAATTACTTATAAAAGAGGTTTACAATTAAGACTAAAGGAACACTGAGTTGACTCATTTGCAATAGCATACATTGCTAAAACACATACCCAATCAGCTTGTTTATTCAACATTTCAAAAGTGCTTATTAATCATCTTTCTATATATGCTAAATAATGCATAATGTATGGATAAAATCAAAATAAACAAGACAATGTCTCGTCTCAAATACCTTAGAGGCCAATGTAAAAGAGTGGGAATATATTCAAATAGCCAAATAACTGTATAGGAAACAAAGTGTCAAAAAGCAAACTGACCTCTACAGAAAAAGAGACTGTCCAGATCTAGAATGAAGCATTGAAGGCTGACTGGAGGAGATGAGTGTTTGATCTGGCACTTGAAAGATGGGAAGACTTTGAACACGCAGAGATCTGGTGGGTGTGCATAGCAGATGGAGAAACAGTGAAGAAAGAGGCATTCGGGCAGGAAAGTGGCAGCTGTGTAGCTCAGCAGTTTCAGTTTTTGTGCCATTTGTGACTTGACAATAAACTTCTCTTTTATTCAGATGACTTTGCATTGGTAAAACATGCCTAACTGTGTTACTTAGAGTCAAGCTAGCTGTCATACAAGTAAACCTCACGATTTCAGTGGATTAATTTAACTGAGGCTCATTTCTCACTCACAAAGCAATGAAATGAGAGTCTCTGGTAAGTGACCAGCTTTCCCCCATGATGTGATTTAAGGCCTGGGCTCCTTCCATCTGTCAGAGCCTTGGCATGCTCTGTGTCAAACAATTGATAGAGGAAGAAAGACGGGGAGAAAGCATACCTACTTTATCACTGCTTTGGCTCAGAAATGACATCCTTTCCCTTGCATTCATTGATGAGATGAGTCACATGGCTCTACCTAAAAGCAAAAGGGACTGGGAAATGTAATTCCTGGCTGAGCAGTCGCTTCCCAGCAACAACTCTATACTAAGAAAAGAAGGGTCTGCTCTGCTACACCCACTTGCTAAGAAATAATTTGGCAACGTACAGAAACACTTAAAAAACATACAAGGGCACTTCAAAAATTTCATGGAAAGATTTGTATTACCTTTTAATTCTGCTTTTCCAAGGACTTTATGAAGTGCCCTCATATCTTAAACTCCAATTGAAGGTACACTTGGTGCTATGGTTTGAATGTGTACCCCAAAGTTCATGTGTTGAAAACTTAATCACCAATGCAAAAGTGTTGGGAGGTGGGGCTTAATGGGAGTAAATACATTAATGCCATTATCATGGGAGTAAATGCATTATAAGGAGAGAGGATTTGTTATAAAAGCAAGTTTACCCACTCTTGCCCTCTCTGCTGTCTCTCACTCATGGAATGCTTTCTGCCATGTAATAACACAGCAAGAAGAACCTCACCAGATGTGGCTCCTTGGACGTCCCAGCCTCCAGAACCATAAGCCAAATAAATTTCTGATCATTATGAATTACCCAGTCTCAGTTATTCTGTCATAGCAGCACAAACTGGACTAAGATATTTGGTATGTTTACATCACTGAGCTTCACTTCTACTGATAACTTGGACTGCAGTAAATTGGAAGACTTATCCATTACTAGTGGAGCATTGTTGAAATATTCTGTACTCTAGGACTCTGACTGTTACTACCAGAAAAAAAACAAAAACAAAACAAAACCAAAAATCCCAGCACAAATCAACAAAATTATTCTCAGAGTAAATTTGCTAGGAATCAATAACTAGAGATTATTTTAATAGAAGAAGTATATGTCTTTGCAGACATTTTTAAATTAAAGAAAGAAACAGATCTAAAAAAGCTTGTAAATATTAAGTGGATTCTTATCAATTAGAAATGTAGGGTCTAAGTTGAACTTTTCTGAGGCAGGAAAACTCGGGCAGTAATAAACTGATATTTTGAAATTTAACTGTTTTTGACCAAAATAATGCCAAAAAACAGTCTCTGGTTCTTGTTCTACTTTCTGGAAAATTACCTTTTCTTAATGTCTTTGTTATAGTTTCAGTGTTTTTTCCTTTGTACACTTCAGAATGCACTCTATATATTTTTCTTGCATAAATCTATTCATATTATAGGTTCAAGTACCATCTGTGTGCAGATTAATCCAAAATTGTTAACATCTTTCAGGCCCACATTTCTAATTATCTCCTTGACCCTTCTCACAGATAGCACATGGACACCCTGAACTCAACATTATCAAACCTTAACTGTCACGTCCTGGGCACACAATCTATTTGCCTATCCACAAGAGGAGGCATCAATCCCCACTCCCTTACTTGGTATTCCTTGCTACTCTGATACTACTCACCCTACTTCAAGTTCTCATGAGCTTCATGAAAAGGTTAAAACCTTTCCAAGTCAGAGGGTTGAATATTAAATGGTCTAAGCCAGTTATAATGGCAGTGGTTTTGTTCCCCTTTCTAGGGATTGGTTTTTTCATGGACAATTTTGAACAATGGGATGTGAGTCAGCTTTAGGGGCTACTGGGAAAGATGTCCTTGCTCTCATTTAGGGAAGACAATATGGGACAATCCTTTTTCTGTCTGTAACACTGGAGTCTTCACGTGATGCTATCTTGGGAAGCCAGCTTAACAGGTCAAGTCACACACTAACAATGGTAAAGAGGAAAAACAAAAAGAAAAATCACCCTTGATAGCTGATAAGGCTATTTTGGTTGCTGAATTACTATCTCTGGGCCAGTCCTACCTCTGAAATCTTGTTAGACAACATAATATATGTCTTTGTTATTTAAGTCATTAGTTATTTGCAGCTAAAACAAGAACAACAACAACAACAAAACACCCTAACTAATACCCTCCTCTTCAACCAGGTTAGTAATCCATCAAAATTCAAATTTTCCAAACAAAATCCACCCCCTGCTTCATCATTGCTCACTTATAATTAATCATTTAATTCTTTGTCCTACCTCCTACATTTATCTTAAATCTATTATCTTTTCTTCAGACTAACTGCCTTGCCTTTGTTTCAGCCCCCTGTCTGTCATCCAAAACAGTGCTTCTCAAACTACATGGGGTTAAGATTTACTTTATTATATTATTTCCAATCTACACTTTGAATAGCACTAGTCCTCAAAGTAGGTATAATGTCTTAATTGCATCATAAACAACAAATGCAGATTTTATAACTAAAGAGCGTGCTCACTTATATAATTAGATATTGAGTGGCTTGTATAAGTATAAAATTGTTGCTCTGGGTATAATTCTATTTCTTACTAAATGTTTATCAAATGATTGTGTTGAAAGAGGAAAAACACATGAAAAGGCAGGCCAACACTATTGGGTTTATTTAACTGAAAGAAAAATTAGATTAATGTAATAAGATCTGATTATATACCCCAAATGGAAAACATCATCAAAACTATTTCATTATATTTGTATTCAGCCTTTTGCTTTAATCTAATTTTAGCAATGCCATAACCAGCCAGTGAATAGTAAATAGCTTACTACCTATTTGCTGCCCCAATAATATATTGTTTTAATATCAGTGGATATTTTTCACATCTCTTCTACTTCACTTCCTTCATGTTCGATGGTGACAACTATTATCAACTTCATTATCTGAAAGAGTTATATCATTAACTAGTTCAATAACACCATAGCAACAATATCTAATTAGAAACATTCTGTTTGGGGGATACATTTTGAGTAAGGAACTCATAAAAGTTGATGAATGGAAACATGGTAAGTTGATGACATCCAGAAGCCATAATTTTCCTTAAAAACTTTAAAATGTATTTTTATTTTAAAAAAGAAAACACATGTTTCTGTGACATTCTTTCATCCTTAATTTGACAGAGCAAACCTCAATTTTAAAATAAAAGCTCAGCATGTGCTTTGTGATCACAGGTGATGTATCGAAAACCAAAATATTTAAACAAATATTAGAAATTATAAGACTTTGAAGGCAGTTGATAGAAATAGCAGCATTTATATTCATGTTTAGAGTACGCTTCAAGGTTTAGAGAACAAAGCAAATGTTCTTCAAATGATGGCAGTATGTAAACAGAACATAATTATTTAATGGAACATTAACAATAAGTGCCCATTAAAAGTTTCAAATTTTCTACTATTGATTCCAGAATACAGCAGTGACTACATACAGCACTTCTGTTTTTAAAATAATACCTCCTAAATGTTTGTATTTTTCCCTCATTTACTGGAAAACACTGCACTGTATTATTTGAGACAAGGTCTATGATATTTATAAGGAATCTTGGATGCAGTTTATATTCCAGAAAGCACTAGTTGACACGTTAGAGTGGAACCCAATGTTCAACCCAACAGATGGTTAAGAAATATACAGTAAGGTCTTCTGATTAAGGCATCGAGTAGGCTACTTATTTACATCTTACATAGAATTCAAAAGATGTCTTTAATTTGCATATTCATGTTGAATTATCTATTTACAATTCTTTGGATTTTAGGGGTCCTCCAGGTGGAACATCAGATACTAATATAATGACTAAAAGCCTTGGTCAAACATTTTAAGAAATGAAAACATTAAATCCTCTTATGATTCAAAAGCCATATATTTTGACATGAATAAACCAACTCCATTTCCATGCAGTTTCTCAAAAGTAGCTGTAAAAAATTCTTCTGAAAATGTGTTACACAGTATGCACATCAATTGCAAGTTAAGGGTTACCTCTTGGTTTCATCATAAAGCAAAGAACCTTCAATACTGTGGAAAAGACAAGTGAAAACCCTGATTTATAATTAGTGGACCTTCCCGTAGTGTAAAAAGTGTTATCAGCACCATGCTCTGACCAAGTGGACTAATCTGCCAGCCCCTAAAAACCTCTTTCAAATAGTTAAAACATTTTAGAAATAGCATTAATTATTTAAAATCCTATTATGTAATTACCTAACTGTCATATTGAAACCTAAAATTTTGATTTTCTTAATCATTTCCTGCTTTTTAAACTATAAAAGATCTTTTTAAAATGAGTAATAAAAAATTTAACGTAATGAAACTTCACTAGAGTCTCAATGAACTTCCTCCATCTTCTCTATGCCTCAACCTGACTCAGATGGGGTTCTGTCATATTTAAAAAACTCCAAAGACAGCACCAGAGATCTCTCCCAGCATTAAGCAATACTTTTTTTCAAAAACCTCTGTCAAATGCTAAATCACAGAGCTGTACATTTAATCTCCTCATTTAATATGGAAAGAAGATGAGATCTAGTGAAAATAAACATACAGCCATGTACACAGTAGGCAATTTAAAAAAAAACTAGAAAATCCTGTTGAAACTCATTACCTGTTGCATTTTTAATGCAGTCACTGTCAGTTGTCCTTTCATTATTTTGAATTCTTCCAATTCTTAACGTCTTATTATGGCATATCATAATTTTTAAAATTCAAATAATAGCAATTCTATCCCTTTAACCTTTCCTATTTTCTAAGTCTCTAATTATTAGTGTGCTTTCATCCACATTTCTCCCTAAGATCTCACTGTCCCTTTTAATCTGGTGTCTAGGAAAGAAGAAAAATAAACATGGGACTCCATTAAGAATAATACACAAAGTGAGTATAATAAGAAATTAGCTTGTGGTTTTAATTTTTTCCGTAGCCCTGTACACATTAAGCTGTCAGAGTTCAGTTTATTAACAAAACCCCCCATAGTGAAGTAGCAGCATGATTACACTACTTTTGCAATGATTCAATCGTTGATTCTATGCGTTACTGTTCATTTTGAAAAATAATATAATAGGAATTTATTCAAACTAATATTGGGATGATATAATATCATTAAATCCACCAGGAATTCACTGCTTAAATAAATCAGCTTGGTTTTATGCATACCAAGTAAAAAATTTCTTGCCACTAAGTGGCAACAATAAAAAAATCAGGAATATAAGAGCTGTATATTAAAGGGTTTGATAATTCTCTACTCAAGTGAAATACACACACACACACACACACACACACAGACACACACACCCCATCACACCATCACACCATCACACTAAAACATCTAACTAATTTAGTAAACCATTAAGAAATTTATCACATCCCATATCACACCAATTTTAAACAGGTTTTAGTGTTAACATGATATGCTAAGTTTACTGTTCATATTTTAAAGAGCTCACATGGAATAGGGTACTAAGTGCTTTTTAGCATTGAGGTTACAGCCATCTTTATTCATGGTGCTCACAGATTTAACTGCCGTAAAATATGTTGAAATGTTCTTCAACATCCTAGATCCTATTATGTTACCTTTTACACTTAAAAGTTTCCTTTTAGTTGTGTAGTCATCTATCCTCACCAGGAATGCATCATCCTAGAGTGCATTTTCAATCTCCAACTTGATGAAACTGAGAAAACAGAGAATGTTGAGCAATAGAGCTTTCGTTAGCCTGTCTTGCTAATCTTTCCACACCATAGGTTCTGTATTGAAATAGGTGCAATGTTGAACTCTCAGCCAATTTTGCTGATGTCAAAACTAAAAGCAGTTAATATAGAGTGCCAACATAATAGCTTGAGCTTCGTAAGTTTTATGAAAAAAGTCAGTGCCTGTCAAACTGAAGAGCCAACATGAGAAGTAGGGAAAAGATGCTCAGTTAAAAAAATCTTTGATATGATAATTTAAAACAATAAGCTGCAAACTGTTAAGACCAGCCATTTATTTTCAAGTGGGCTTTTTATGTAGTAAAATATACATGACATAACATTTTCCATTTTAACTGGTTTGAAGTGAACAATTCAGTCACATTAAGTACCTTCACAATGTGTGCAGCCATCACCACTATCCATTTCCAGAACTTTTTCATCATCCCAAACTGAAAGTCTACACCCATTAAACAATAACTCATCATTTCCCTGTCACCCAAACCCTGATAACCTCTATTCTACTTTCTGTCTGTATGAATTTTACTATTCTAGGTACCTCATATAAGTGCAATCATACTCAAATGAGTCTTTGAAATGTGATCCATAAAAAAGGAATCAGGTTTTTAAAGTAGCTAATAAAACTATTGCAAAAGAGCTATAGGAAAACTTACCCCTTGATTATTGGGAGAAAAGAAGTGATGTTAATAAGTCAATAAGATATACATTAAGATATATATGTACACATATACACATATATGTATATATATGCATACACATATATACAATCAGATCAAAGTTGAAATGTGTATATTCATTAACAATGGACTTCACTTGGTAACAGATTGCATTCAGATAAGGTATTTTGAGATTTCTCCACACATATAAACCATTACTTAGTAATCAATGAGTATTAATCAATAATTTGTATTGATGATAATCAGGTCACTGGAAAGGCTGGATTAAGTTTATAAATATTAACATCGCATTAATTGAAACAAACCAAGGTAATGATTCATGGATCAGATCAAATTGTGGCAATAGGCACTTTCATTTGTACATTCCTTTAGTCTGCTCTCACACACCTGAGCATTGTGAGTGAGTATTCACAGTTCCAACACTAAGACAACATTTAATGAATTCCCAGGTGACGTGGTCAAGGTCTTTTAGCATAGCATGGCAGATCCACCAATGAGAGCCCCATCTTAGATTCTTGGTTCTGCATCTTTCCCTTATATTCTGGAGACTGAGATCACATTTCATTTTCTAGAGCAGCATTGTCTGATAGAAATATAAGCAAGCCACATAAAAATTTTAAATTTTCTAGCAGCCACATTTAAAAAAGTGAAAAGAGGTAAAATTGATTTCGCAATATAGTTCATTTAACCAAATATCATTCCAACACGTAATCAATATAAAAACTTACTAAAGATATATTTTGCACTATTTTTGTCATACTAAGTCTTTGAAATCTAGCATGTATTTTACACTTACCAGCACATTTCAATCCAGTGTAGCCAAATTTCAAGTGCTCAATAGGCACATGTATGATTCTAGATGTGCTGCCTATTTCGCTAACTAAACAAATCATTCTATCAAAGAGTATTTATTAGACAGCTCTTACACTCTCACAATTGAGTTTGTTGGAATGAGTGTAAGAAAATCAGAAGTGGTAGAGTGCAAACAAAAGAATGGAAGTTTGTTAGAAATAATGATGATGATTTGTATTCAAAATTATAAATACATGTGCAGTACCTGTCATATAGTTGGCAGTCCAAAAAAAAAAAAATAGTGCTTTCCCTAACAATGGGGTAGTTATGAGGTTAACTAGTGGTCTGCAAGCCTAGAAGCAATACAGCTTTAACACCTGAGTCAGTCAGGAAGGATGACTATGCTATTTCTAAAAGGCAAGTAACGAAATTGCATTGGAAGTGTTTATTATAATGAAAATGTTCTCAGTATGCTTGAAATCTAACACTGCGGATGAAAAGTAGCAAGAAACTAAAGGCTAGTTCTTGCTGATGAAGTATGTGTGGTGACAATACAACATCACAAAGGAAGCCATAGAATTCAACCAAATCAAAAAACATACAGCTCTGGGTCAGGAAGTCCTGCTGACTAAGTGCAGTTATTATTTATGCTTTCATACAAACATCAAAAATAGCAGCATTGTTTTAGATTTTTAAAATGTCATCCACCATCTTAGGCACAGATAATTTATAGCCTGTATTTATGGATTCTAGTATCTGGCATTCTTAGAGACATAATTTTTGAGATGTGGGGTTTTTTGTTGTTTTTTCATGCTGTCTTGAGCCAGTTTGTAAGTGCTGTCTCGACCCAGGACCCAGTTGAGTCCATGCTGGAGGCTGGTTAGTTCCTCTTTTGAGCAGCCAATTAAGTCAGCACCCTAACCACTTCCATTATCAGGTTCTTACACTCTGAGGCTACTTTCCTCCAACCCATGTTGCCCTGGGGCTAGGCACCAGACAACTAGGGACAACCCCTGTGCCCTTAAGCCAGTGAAATTATTCAAATTAGCCAGTTTACAGGTAGCCCAAGAAACCTAGCTAACCCCAGTCTACCTGTCATACATAAGCTGCTCCCTAACGCTCCTGTTGTCCTGTCCCCAGTGCAACACCCTGCATGCCCCTGCCTGGCAGCCTTCTTTTGTTTGGAGCTGTAAGTAAGAAGGAGTTCTGTCCTTCATCTATCCCAGTGTCAGTGTTTGTGTCCCACATCAAAAAAATCTCTAAATCTTATAAAACAGGATTCTGGCCTGTTTATTATTTTATCCCCAGCCACTTTCTCGGGGCCAATCATGTCCTTTGCTGTCACACAATCTTCAGTGGGGTTCCACCCATGAAAATCTTATGCAGTACATGTTGAAGTTGTGTCCCTCTAGCAGTTTTGCTTTATACTGCTCAGGGATATTACCAGCCTGGTTCCATTTTTTTTGTTAATTTTTTGACTTAAGGGCTTTCAGGCCACACAGGTGGTATAAATTCAAACACCCAAATCCACAGGCTATGGATCAATGGAATCCTTAAAAAAAAAAATGAAGACCTCAGATCAGAGCAGGCAAAGTGGCTTGTCTTCCTCCTATGCCAGTAGTCATATTTTTTCCAGTTCACTTGCATGACAGCCCTTCTAGAATCTTTGCTTTATGCAGAACCTTTAGTTTAAAACTCCTTATCCTTTAAGGTCCAAGCCCTTCTCTCATTTCCCCATGTAACCATTGAAACCAAAGCCCTTGGTTGCTGATACCTGTAATAACAAACTCAACACTCCTCTGCCCTTCCCTACCCCATGGTGGACTCAGAGTCAGGTTCAATTAATAGCTGCTCTAGTTTTTATTCCCTCTTTCCTTTTGGCCCATGAGATTTTCTTTTCAAGTTTTTTGCAAGCTCAACTAAACATTTAAAAGTTATATCTATTTTATTTCATCCAGCAATTATAGGTGTTTCAGAGCAAGGAATGAGGGTATCTAATCAAACACATTTCTGGAAATGGATTTACATTGTTTTTTAAATTTAAAAGTCCATATGAAGTGGATGATTTAAAATATGGACTATTTTCAAGTGTAATTTATGAAATCTAGACGAATACCAGGTATTTAGCAAGAACTGAAAAAAATTTTAAGGGTGAGTAAATTGAGTCATCACAAATAGGAACTTATAACAGACCTTGGCACATAGTGAACACTCAGTAGGTGTTAACTATTCTCATTATGAATAGTTATTATTGCTTATATTAATGGAAATCATTCAAGTATATGATGTCTTTTTTTCCCCTATAGCCAGAAATGGCACATCTCAACCTTGCTATTGATATGTTCTAAAATGTATGCTTTCTGGTTAGGAGTGAAAACATCATGCTTTTTATTCAAAAGTATCAACCTTGCCATTACATGTTAACGTGATTCATACATTTTTGACAACCCATTCAATATATGGAGAGAGTAAAGAATAAATTATGGTAATTTTTGTTACTTTTTTTTCAGGAGAATTATCAATAGAAATTACTCATGAGAGAGGTCTTTTGCTCTTGGGATTGATCTCCAAATCAAGATTAGATAGCCAACAGTGTTATTGTTTTCTTCATTTATTTGTCAAATAAGTCCTGGCTTATTTATTTTTCCCAGGATAAGTGATAAAAATAAATTTGTAATAATACTAATTAAAAAAAAGATTAGATAGCCAAATTGATTAAACTCAGTTTCACCATAGAATAAGCTTTATTTTCTTTTAATTCACAAGTTTCACCTAATCTAAATGATTTTTGAGTTGCAAAATATGATAGATCTTTACTTATAAAAACAGCTAAGACTAAAATATGCTCCATTTTATCCAAAATAATATACATGATGGTTGTCGTGGGCATTGATCCTGGCAGGCTAGCAAACGCACAAAGTAAAGTCTGGAAAGATATGCCCCTATTATCAATTTCATCAATTCTTGTTAGGTTACAGTCAGTAAAGTACACTTGAATGCATGAAGTAATTCAACAAAAATCATTTTTTAAAAGGAGAGAGAAAATATACCATTTTTTAAAGACATAGAAAAAGAAAAATAGAAGCAATCACTCTACCTCCAGGTTAGACAACAAACACACCATTTAATTACATCAGTGGCAGAAGAATTAAAGGTCTGAGTATAATGTATTTCAGTTGAACTTAAAAGATAAATCTTTCATAGCGATCAGCAGAGCTAATATGAATACTACAATGCCTTGCTATTAATTATCCAGTGGAGTAAATCATAGACCGAAGATCAGGGAATTAAATTTTATTTCTAAATTTGTCACCATAATGCTTTGTGACCTTGATAAAGCCACTTAACCTTTCTTTGCTTCAGCTTCCTCGTCCATAAAAAGAGGAAGAAGATGTACCTTTTGAGAGCATAAATTCAGCTTATGGTTGATTGGGAAGTAGTTTAAATATATTGCTACATTAACTCTGTTAAAAATGTTATGCCAGGTATAAAAATGCTACTAAAACTATTACATGCTTGTAGCAATTGCCTCATTCTTTTTGCTTTTTTTGCAAGTCAGTTTTCCTTTCTTTACTTCCTCACAGTTCTTGCTGACTCTCACATTTAGTTGGGAAAATTTGTTCTAATAGAACATTTTCACAATCCACTCTTTTACCATTACTTGATTCTATGACCTAGTCCTAAAAATTAAGTGGCTTTTCAGCTGGTCTGACTCATTTCCAAACTTTATGATGGAAATATGGTTGTTACTTTGTTTTGAATCTTTCTTTTTAAAATTATAGAATTTTAATGTTTTTTTTTTTTTTTTGCCAGAAGGGGAAATAAGTATTAAACAAAAAAGCGACTATCATGTAATTTAATCAAAACTTATAAAATAATCTATATAGTGCATCTTTTTTCTTAGATGTAACAAATCTAAAAATACGTACCTTTTACACAGTATCTTTTAAGAAGAGCCAAGGTAGACTAACTTATTTTGGAATTACTAGGTGTGTTATGGACCCCCTCTAAACATAACGGTTTCCCCATATCCACATGCCCACAAATAATCTGGTAAAGGGCTAAGGTTAGAGTTACAGTTGGAGTGTGAGTCAGAATAGTGCAAGGCAATTTATATCAATACAAACTTGAATATTTTCACCTTTTTATTTAGCAATATTGAAGTACAGAAATTTGTTATACAATCCAAAACAGAATTTTATGAATAGCAAACCACATTTTATAATCTTTAAGAAATCCTAAAGTTTAGAAGTAATGGACATCTGCTGTTTATGTTTCCTAAAATATTTTCCATTTCTTTCAGCACCTCCAATTTCCTTTGGAGTACCACTCCTCTTCTCTTCTCACTCTGTTCAGTTGGGGATAGGCCTATGACTCAAACTAGACTAAACTATAACTAGGAAATTTGAAAATATACATACTCTGAACAAGCAAATCCACTTCTAGGTTAAAATCCTACAGAAATGCCAGCTTATATGTTCAAGAAAATATGTGCATGTCTGTGTGCGCGTGTGTGTATAAGATGGTGTTGGGGCCAAGAAAGTGACACCGCAAAGTGAAGGCCTCAGAAGCAGCCTCAAAAGTAAAGTTCTCCTCTGATCTTCTCCTGTTCTCCTGTCTCTCTCAGCCTCGTTCTCCCCTGAGACAAGCCATAGAAACTAGAATTCTTCTTCCCTAAGGCGTGTCGTAGATAGACTCTAATCTTCCCCCCCGTCTCTGTGTCTTGGAGCTGGCCATAAAGAAATTTTCTGACCTACCTTGTCATAAGGCCCCCATTTCAAAAAGACTCCTGCCCCATACCCAAGAGAAAGGAATGCTGCACAGAGAGGCCAAGAAAAATCTGAACAAACAGGACTTGCTGGGTTTCCCCACCCAGTCTGTTAGCACAAGATCACACTTTTCTTGTCCAATCACATTTCCACACAGCTATGCCTGCATCATATAACCTAAGCATAAAAATAGATGGCTTTCCTTACATCTTTGGGTCTTCATTCTGAAGGCTCCCATGTCGTATAAAACTATGATATAATAAAATTTGTTATTCCTTTTCTTCATATTAATCTATATTTTTCAGTTGACTTTTTCAGACAACCTTCAGGGAGTTGAAGGGAGTGTCTTCCCTTGGCCCCTACATGTTAAATAATTACTCCAGCAAAAAATCAAAATGAGCCCAAATGTCTATCAACAAACTGATTTTCATATAATGGAATACTATAGCATAAGAATAATCAAACTGCACATAAATAGAAAAACACAGATAACTATTTAGAACAAAATGCAGAGTTGAAGAAGCCAGACACAATAGAATTAACAATATGTGGCTCCAAATTTATGTTTCAAAAACAGGCAAAATTTAGCTATATTGCTTAGGCATGCACTATTAGCTAGTACAACATTTTTAAAAGGCAAAAAAAAAAAAATGCCATAAGTCACAGGGCAGTACATAATCAGTGGTAGGGTGGAAAGGGTTTATAGTCAGAAGGGCACTGTGGTGTTCTGTGTCTTTACCTAGGTGGTTCCTTTTGATAACATGCTAAGTAGCTGCATGTTTACACTTTATACACTTTGTTATATTTCACTACTAAATTAAAAGAAACAAGTAAATTAATATGGGCTGGATTCCGTATTTCTTAGTCAAATAAAAAACTATACCTAAAGAAGTGAATGCTACATACCAGAAAAAATAGAAAAGTATTGTGTAATAGCATGCTACACAGTTTTATACACGGCCTTTTGCATGTAACATTTTAAACAATGATTTTAATCAAAACAGAGATATCTACCATTAGAAAAAAACTATTTTGTCAAAAAAGAGAAGCTAATAAGGTGGAATACAGAATCAAGAATAAAACGTATTTTGATGAACTGGGATGACATGTTAAAAACTACCATGAAGCATCTTTATAGGAAAATTCAGCCCTATATTTGTATCTAAAAGTTTAACCACAGGTAGGCAATTTGACTTACCAATTAGTATAAGGAAGGTGAAGTCATTTGACTTGAATATAAATTGACAATATAACACAGGAAATGAGAAGGTTGATGAAATACTCAGTAGTAGTAATAAAAGTGAAGTGTGAGATCTGGATGGAGGAAATTATTTCTCCACTATTTTCTCTAGTTTAACGGTCAAGAGTATTAATTTTGCCAATGATAAACATAATCTAAAAGCAATTGATTTAAACTGGAATGCGTCAATGATATTCAATGAATTCATTCAAGAATGCACATCTGTTGAGTGACTACCATAGGTCAGATATCATGCTAGATTCTTACTGCATTTGGGAACCCCAAACTGAAAATGACATTGCTGCTTTTGGTTTCTTCTACATGTAAATAGCTTGGAAGTTGTCACTTTGTTGCTACATAAAGAAAAAACTGAAATAAATGAAAACTAAAAACTTTTCTTGACAACTGAGGTTTCAGGGCAAACTACCACACCAAAATTCCAAGAACAGGCGAATCCAGAGAGTCACAGTTGAGATTGCTTACCTAGAGCAGAAACCACTGGGGTTATAAACTCCACCAGCAATCATCAGAACCAGACTCAGATAGGACAATAATATTGAAATTATCAGACAGGAAAATTAAAATAACTATTTTTAAATATATTAAGTGCTTTAGCAGAAAAAAATAGAAAACATGATAGAACAGATGAGTAATATAAGCAGAAAGATTGAACTTATAAAAAAGAATTAAAGGGAAATGCTAGAAATTAACAGCACTATAACAGAAATGAAGAATGTCTTTGATGCACCCATGAGTACACTGGACACAGTCAAGGAAAGAATCAGTTAGCTTGAAAATAGGTCAATAGAAACTTCACCAACAGAAATGCAAAGAGAAAAAAGAATGATAAAAACATAATAGAACAACCAAGAACTGAACTGTGGGATAATTTCAAAAGGCATTTTATATACACACACACACACACACACACAACTGGAATACTAGAAGAAGAAGAAAGAAAGAGCTGAAAAAAATAATTGACCTAATAATGAACAAGGAATTTCTAAAATTAATGACAGACACCAAACCAGAAATCCAAGAATCTCAGAAAACACCAAGCAGAATCAATATCAAAATCATTATACCTAGGCATACCATATTCAAAGTACAGAAAAACACATACAAAAAGAAAATCTTGAAAGAACACAGAGGAAATATTGTATCGATACAGGAACAAAAATGAAAATCAGAATGGCCTTCTCATCAAAAACCATGCAAGCAATAAAAGAAGGGAATGGAATATTGAAAGTGGTGGGAAAAAAATACCAATCTAGAATTCTGTATCCAGCAAAATAATCCTTCAAAAGGGAAAGAAAAAGAAAGGTATTCTCTGGCATACAAAATCGGAAGGAATAATCACCACTGGACCTTTTTATTGCAAGAAATGTTGAAGTAAGTTTTTCAGACAGGAGGAAAATACATAGGATATAAGTTGGGTCTTCATAAAGAAAAGAAGAGTGCCAGAGAAGGTGTAAACGAGGGTAAAATAAAACCTTTTATTTCTCTTACAGGTTGATCTAAATGATATCACTTTGTTTAAAGTGACAATAGCACCAATTCTCTCATATTGGGTGGCTATAGCATTCACTCATTCAAGTGAAATGAATGACAGCAATGTCAGAAGGGATGGGAGGATAGAACTGGGAGTACTCTGTAATAAGGTACCTGTTCTCCATGCAAAGCAGTATAGAGCTTTTTGAAGGAAGACTGAGATTATTTTAAAATGTGTATTGGAATATTGAGGGCTACCACTAAACAAACTATAAAGAGAAGTAAAATTGATATAAAAAGGAGATAAAGTAGAACCACATAAAATGTTCAATTGAAATAAGATGAAAAAGTGAGGAAGAAATGCATAGTAAGTATAAGAAGCCAGTCTGAAAAAGCTAAATTCCGTGTGACTTCAATTATATGACATTCTAGAAAAAGCAAAACTGTATGGTAAAAAAAAAAACCTCAGTGGTTTCTAGGTGTATGGAAAGGAGGAGTGAGGCTGAATAGGTGAAGCACAGTGTCTTTTTTAGGGCAGTAAAACTACTCTGTTATAATGTAATTGCGGATACATGATACTACGCGTTTGTTAGAACCCATAGAACTTTACAGAAGAGAGTGAACCTTAATGTTGGCAAATTGTTAAAGACATCAATCAGGAGCCTGGAGGATCTCAGGATGAAATACAAAATGTGACAAAACTCTATATTACAAATGTATGAGACAACCTCAATGAAGGGAATGAGGGAAAAGGTACCGACCTAAGTAACTTTGGAAATGAGCGACGTCTTAAGACTAAAGTCAGAAGAAACTGCACATAAGCATGTAATCTAGTTACTAAAGTTGTTTCCCTCATGGGTACAGGCTGAGAATTCTGACCTCACTGTACATGTATATTGAAAGCCAACAATCAAGTAAATGAATGGTAGAAGATGGGACCCAGTTTTCTCACTACTGAATCGGGAGGATACTAACAAACAGGGCAAGAAGCTAGAATGATCTATATGGTAATGAACTAGAATTGGACACGTGAGTATTAACTCATTTTTAACTTAATATAGATACAGATGGTTACATATAAAAATATTCATAAATATGTGTATTTTCTTTCTCTGTCAACTATACCTTAGTTGCAGTGACTACTCCCAACACACAGATCTTAGCTTCTAGTCTAATTCTAGTATAATTCCTGGGGAAGGAAACATACAAAATGAGTCTGAAGCATCTTGTAGAGCCAGAAAGTAAGGAAGTGCACACACACACAAACACACACACACACACACACAACGATGGGGGTATGTTAAAGGGACAAGTGAGCCAAATAAAAGAGCTCCTAAGCTCCTAATGACCAAAGCCGTAAAACTTTGAGCAACAAAATAAATAAGGTAATGTAGATTATAAACTAAAGGATTATAAATTAAAGGATAAAATAAATATCCATGAGTTCATACTGATATAAACAATTGAATAAGGAGATACATGTTGGAAAATAGATATATGTCCCATGTCAAAAAATAGCAAGTAATTTATGTGAATACTCTGCCCTCCAATAGGCGGAGCATAATTTCTCACTCCTTAAGTGTGGACAGTATATATTAACTTCTTTTCAAAAAGTATGGTATGGAAAATTGGGAGAGAAGAGTAACTTTACAGTGGAGGAATCTGACAAACTCTACCTCAGGTGATCAGGGTCAACATTAGCAATGATGTCATGTTGATAGCATAATATGTTGTGATTTGACCTCTGTGGTCTATCTTCCAAGAACACATAATCCTAGTCTACTCACGAGAAAAACATCAGACAAATCCCCAATATAGGACATTCTACAAAATACCAAGTCATTACTCCTCAAAATTATAAATGCCATTAAAAGTAAGAAATGTGAGAAACAGTCACAGCCAAGAGAAGCCTAAGGAGACACGACAACTAAATCTTATGTGTTGTTCTGGATGTGATCCTGGAACAGAAAAAGGACATTAGTTAAAATCTAAGGAAATCAAACTATGAACTTTAGTTAATAATAATGTATCAACATTAGTTGATTAATTGTAACAAATGCACCATACTAATAATTGAATGTGGGGGTATCTGGGATCTCTACTATTTTTGTAGTTTTTCTGCAAATCTAAAACTGTTCTAAATGTGCACCATGGAATACTAACTCACCCCAGTTAGACTGCCTATAATCAAAAAAGAATGAGAATAACAAATGCTGGCAAGGATGTGGAGAGAAGGGAATGCTCCTATACTATTGGTGGGACTGTAAATTTTTACAACCGTTATGGAAAACAGTATGGAGGTTTCTCAAACAACTACAGATAGATCTTCCACATGATCCAGCAATCCAGCTACTGTGTATATACCCAGAGGAATGGAAATCATCATGTCGAAGGGATACCTGCACTCCCATGTTCATCGCAGCTCTGTTTACAATAGCCAAGACATGGAACCAACCTAAATGTCCACCAATGGATGACTGGATAAGGAAACTGTGGTATATATACACCATAGAATACTATTCTGCCATAAAAAATAATGAAATATTCCCATTTGCAACAACATGGATGAACCTGGAGAAACTTATGTTGAGTGAAATAAGCCAAGCACAGAGGGATAAATACCACATGTGCTCACTCATAAGTGGGAGCTAAGAGAGAAAGAAGGAAGGAAAGAAAGACCATAGTAGTGCATTGGACTTGCAGAAGGACAGAACATTCCTTGGGCTACAAAGTGGAGTGGGGGGGAGAGGGGGAGGGATAGGGAGGCTGGGTATAATTGGGTGGGGGATACAGGGTACAAATGCAATTTGTGGTAATGGGTATGCTGCAGTATGAAGCTGGCCCTCACATCATGGGCACGAGGGGTGACAATCAGCTTTGTATCTCATGAATATTCATAATAATAATAAAAATTATTTTACTAAAAAAAAAAATCATAGGCCTTGACTCTAAGTAGCTCACATTCTTGGGAAAAAAAAACAGGAGTGTCAACAGTTATGATGCAATGTGATAAGTGAAGTGTTACAATAAAGATGCTAAAAGTGTTGGGGAAGCATGAAAGACTATGTGCCTCTAAAAGGAGGCAACAGTTTAGCTGTGCCTTGAATAAAGAGTAAGAATCAGCCCTGTGACAATGTAGGGGGAAAAGCCTTCCAGAGAAAGATCACAGTAAGTACAGGTTCTGAAGGAGGACTTTTAGAGCACAGTAAAAACTTCAGTGTGGCTGAAGCTTAGAAAAATGGTGGAGGCTAGAGATGGATGCTGAGACATCTTAAATTTTTTTTAAACTAAAAAAAAAAAAATGTTTAAAACACTAAAAGTGCTGGGCAGATATATTATTCCTTTTACTATGTTCTGTTTCCCTGAACCAGTACTTTACATAATTAGGCACGTTCAATAAGGAAAGGATGACCATAAGAGCTCACAATATTGCCTGCACATTTAGCCACTTAGTTTGGCCAGAAATTTTCTTTTCATGTTTACGATTTTTTTCTTTTATCTTTTTGAAGACATTTTAACACACTCCAAAATATTTGTTTATCGTCAGCTAAGGCAGTTCCACTAAAATGAAATGATATCATGCTTTGCGTAATATTTACATTAAGTACAAGGTGATAATGATGTGCAGAAAACCAAGATACAAAACAGTGATTAATTATCATCCAGGAACTGGCCACCTTTGGTGCTTTATTGAGGGCCATAATTTGGGTTCTAAGAATTGTTCTTTAATTCGGCCACAGTCAAAATAAATGTGCTATAGTGTCACAGCATTTAAAGCAACGTTATGGGTAAATATATGTTCCCAATAGACTTATTAATACCTAAAATGCATTTTAATACATGCTATTTGTAATTCTAGGACATGCAGTTCTCTATTCACCCAAAATTTCATATACAGTCAAACTTTGCCTTGTAACTTATTTTCCCAAGTCAGTGTTACAAGTAAGCCTACTTAAGATAGAAGTATTCAAGATAATCTGTTGAATGAAAACTTTCACTAACTTCCACTTGGATATCAAGACTTAACTATTCTTCATATCCGTATAAAGAAAACAAGCTATTTTTGGACAAATGTAGTTTAAGAAAGGATAGTAGCCCTAAAAAGCATTTAGGAGAAAAGAGTGCTGTTCTTGGTTCTATGAAATAGCTTAATATGTGCTGTTTTATCATTTGCAACCCAGTGGACAGTTTCCGTGAGATTGTGTTCCAATTGCCTCAGACTACATAGTGGTTTAGAATCCTAATATTTTTAGAAAGGGGAAACGTGCTTACCAAGGATTAGTTCTATCCTCTGAATAACAAAGATTAGAAGTGCATTCTACGATGGGTCTTCAAAAACTTCATGTAAAGATTCATCATATCTTTTAATTCCAGTTTTCCACAAACTTTTTCAAGTACCCTCATATTTTACGTTCAGAATAGATCTTGTTCCTTTATATTTTTAAATTTTCCTTTGACTCAATACCTACTGTTTGGAAAAGGTACTTCAGTATAGGTTGAGAGCAAAAAATGTATGAGACAAAAAATGATTTCAATATTTTTGTATAGAAACCTAAGTCCAAACAAAGGAATTTAAAAATATAAAGGAAAAAAAATCCGCTCTGAATAGAAAATACGAGCGTACTTCAAAAAGTTTGTGGAAAACTAGAATTAAAAAATAATGAATCTTTCCATGACGTTTTTGCAGTACCCTCATATTTTTCACTGGCCATTAAAAATAAAGGAGGTAAAGTGATAAAGTGCTGATTTTAATTTTCTGTACAGAAACCTGGTACATACAGCAAAACTGAAAACCAAACTATTATATATCATACACATGTTTACCATAATCGCATAATACAAGTCAAGACTGAATGTGTTTACTATTCAAGTCTATCATATATTGCAAATGTCAGTTGTTTATGGGATCTAATATTTATTAAAGGTATTACCAAAGAGCACTTTATTTATTTAACTAAATTTTCTATCAGAATACTTGCTGTTTATCAAATAAATTCCATTAAGCCAGATGTAATTTTTAAGCCCAAATACATCACAATCTCAATATTTAAAAGAAATTGATTATTGTAAGATGTGGGTGACTACCCCAAAATAGGAAAGCTATTTTAAGAATCAATGAACACATAAAAATATCTTTAAAATAGTTATTGTCCTTTTTTTGTTTTTCCCTATGTTTCACAAATATGACTGTACAAAAATGTCACCAAGAATCTCTCTCAATAAGAATATGAAAATAATGTCTTCAACTTGCTAATGTTTTGATTTTTCCCCCCTTTTCTCATGGAACCGCTTTTAGGGAAATGCACACTATAAGAAAAGGTATGAATAGTGTTTTTTACATTACATGAAAGTTATGCACATTTGATATAATTCTACATTTTGCAAATTGATTTAATAAATGTTAACTTACATCATTAGATCCTTACAAAAACACTATGAAATAAGGCAAATTTTATTATCACAATTTCATACATGAGAAAACTAATATTCTGAAGGTTGTGATGATTGAACCGAGGACATGCAACTAAGGAGCTCTAGATTCATGATTATAGGCAGGGTTGTGAATCTTGTTCTCGTGTCCTTCCACCTTAGCAACCCGATATGGGAATGACTCCATGCATTACAGCTCACGTAATTATTTGGTGGTTGCACTGAATACTTGTACTGAATTAAACTGTTATTTTCAAGTTCATGAGAACACATATGTCAAATTCATAGAGTGATAAATGAATAAAAGAAAAAAGAGATTTTTCTAATTTGGAGCAGGAGAGGAAGACAGAGGTTCCATATATTCCATTCCACCACTCTAGAAAATGTTTCCAAAAATGATATCACTACAAAATTTCTGAAACTGTAAACTCATTATTTCAATTACTTTCAAAGCTAACATTTCTATAATTCCCTAAACATACTCTCTTTAACCTTTCAAATGTATTTCAATGGATGCGAGATGATTTAAAAGCAAGGAGGAATAAATTTCACCTATAGGAATTCACTTAGAATTTTGTTAAGTATTCCTTTCATTACATAGATTATAAAAATCAATATGCAGAACAAAAACTAACTTAATATGGTAGTTTCATTACTCTCAAATGAAATATTGAAGACTGTGATTACCTGTAACAGTTAATTCAGTAGTTCTTCTTACAACAAAGCCTCCATATTTTAGTTCACAGGTATAATTCCCGATGTCATCTTCTCTGACTTCTCTTATAAGCAGGGTATCTCTTTTGAATACAATACTTGGCCTCCATGATTTTGTCCTACATTCCTACATGAATGAAGAACATAAAATTTTGATCGTGCATACAGTAACTGAAAAATAGAGAAAAGCATTTTAAATAACTAAACCAAAAGTTTGTAAAGTTACATTTTAAAATGACTAACAAGTTCGGAATAAATGGTAAATAATTTCATTCCTTTTCTAAATCTTTGAGAAATTAGGTACCTCAATTTGAAAAGAGCATTTTTAGAATCACTTTATTAACTTCTAATATTAGTGTCTCTATATTAGATATGCATTGATTTATTAGATATAAGAATAAAGACTTAAAGACTATTCCTGATGCCATTTTTAGAAGCAAATAGTTCACATTTGTTGACTGTGAAATTAACCATACTGATATCATAAAATACAAAATGTATTATTTTAATGGAAATTAGAAAAATTAGCTCTATAAACTAAAATGCTTCTATTTCAATATTTGAAATACTTTAATGTTGCATTTAGTAAAAGTTACATCTCTTCATAGCATGTATATTCTACAATCTGTAATAGAAACAGCCAACATTTACATGCAAGGTCTTTATAGTCCCATGAATATCTGTTTTCAGTGTTGATAGACCTACCAAATTATGGTCTCTGAATTAAGCTTTGGATTATAATGACACTGGCTCAGGAGATTTCTGTTTTTGCCAAAACAGAAGTCCATTTCCTCCAGCCAGATTTGGAATCAATGGGATGAGGATAAAACAGCTTTAAATCCTTTGACACTTTCACAGGTAATATCATATCCCCCAAATTTTATTGCCAAATCAAATTTTTGAGGTCCATTATTTTATGTGGCTCAACGCCTTTGTGTAATGGGGGGGATTATTCAGTTATTTCAGACCAAAATACACATTCTATATGCTCATATTAGTTGCATAAACTGTCATAATTGCATAAATTGTTCACTGAACATATGGAATCTATATTTAGCTAGACTAATTAGTTTAAAATATTCTACTTTAGAAGTAGCCTTTAAATCTCCGCTATTTAGACTACAGAAGCTAAGCCCTGAGTATGGAAAAATAATCTGAAATGTTATAAGATTTTTAAATTCCACCTGTCTCCTTTTATCTGCAGATTTACTTCCCGCAGTTTCATTTCCGAAAATATTACATACAATAAGATATTTTGAAAAACAGAGAGACCACACTCACATAGCTTTTATACTGTTATAATTGTTCTATTTTATTATTAGTTATTGTTATTAATCTCTTCTTTATTTATTAATTACACTTTATCATAGATATGTATGAGGATACTTCAAAAAGATCATGGAAAAATAGAATTGCAAGGTAATATGAATCTTTCCATGAATTTCTTGAGGACCCCTCATATATATAGGATAAAACATAGTATATACAGTGTTCAGTACTATCCATAGTTTCAGGTTTCCACTGGGGGTCTTGCAAAGCCTCCCCCTCAGATAAGAGAGGACTACTGTATATTGCGTCTCTACCTACCACTCCACTAGTGATGGTCTTTATAGCCTAAGGTCAAAATGACAGTGGCAAAGGTGAAAACATGAATGCCTAAAGGACCAATGTGAAGCCAGCCATTTTTTAAACTGAGTGTGTGTATGTATAGTCTCTCATCTTTCAGTAAATTCTGAGATGATGTTTGCAAAAGGTGAGAAAAGACAATTCTTAAAATCAGCTTGTTAATGAACAACAAAGAAACTGCATATCTAGAAGCTGAATGTCCACATATGAGTCCTAGAAAAAAACTTGTTTTTAGAGGCCTTGGGTAAAACTCCCCTAATACCACTGTCCCTTGAAGCAATCATCAGGGCTTGCTCAGACTCTGCCTGTGGGAGGCAGGCAGACCACAGAGTATCAAAGATGAGAAATAAGCAATTTAAAAAGGAGGAAAAATAAATAGTAACAGAAACCAGTGGGACTAATATTTGAGTGCTGCTTAACATTGTCTAGTATAGAAAACAGAGGACAAGTCGAAAAGGTTTTCAGTAGTTTCCTTGATATTGTGAATCCTCCATTTCTTATTATCAAGAATCAAAATCAAATCTTACTTAGACAAGACCATTGCTGATTTTGGCAAAATCCTTTTAAAAGTTTTTTTTTTTTTTAACATTTGCTTCTTATTTCATTTCTAACAGTTTTTGAATTCATGAGCAGTCAGCCACGAGGGCTCACATTCTGTATAATTGCATTTGTGGACCTAGTTACTAAGAGGCCCAGTTTCCTAACTTCCTACTTCTAGAGTGCTGGAATCTTTAAGCCATGGGTAAAATATTATTGAGAAATGTTCGTAGCATCCATACACTTATTTTAGTACATTCAATAACAAAAAAAATATAGTGTAAATAAACTTAAAAGTATGTTCAAATCTGTAACTTTAGCGAATGTCAATGATGTGATAGGAAGGACAGAGGTTGGATTATTCTCTTCAAGTTTAAGGTTTCTTTTGATTTTTGAAGAAAGTTACTCTACTACTTCTTATAATGTTATAAAATTTCCTCATATGTATTTCTTTAAAATGTGCATGCTTATATACGAAAAGGATTAGACTATAGACAAAGTTACATCCATTAAACAGAACAGTTATTAAAACTAATGTATCATTTTATCACAGAAGAAAATTGATCCTTTTCTTCCTTGTTTGGGGACTTTTTAGAATGCTAATATGAAGAACCCTGAAATGAATGTTTAATGTATTTTAGTTTCCAAAATTATCAACCCAAACTAAAATAGACTTGAAAAAATTGTCCATATACACAAGATATCAACATAAACACAATAGCTTATTACAATGGACTACCAATATAAATATTGACTAGAATTTATCAAAGCCACTGGTTCGAAAACATAACAATCAACACAACTTGCTGTAGTATTGTAAGAAGGCAGAGCTGATCTATACCATGTCCATTTAAATTTTTTGTGCAATTTGCCCCAGAATAAGATACACATTAATCTACTTACAGTCAATAAAAATCATCCACAGTCCCTACCTTATACCAAAGGATTTCAGGTTCTCTGGTTGGTAGTAAAAAATCCTCTATGTCACGGCACGAAATTTCCTTGCTTTTGCTAAGTTCAGCTTTTTCAAAGTACTTCATCTTGGAATTGTAACAGAGTCCAGTGTCATTTTCACCCACTGTCAGTGAGATGGATACTTTCATACAGTAAGTGGAGTTTCTGTAACAAAGCAGAATAAATATGGTGACCTGGTGTGAACAAAAAGCCAGTGCTGCCAAGGCAGTGTGTTTAATTTACTTAAAAGAGAGAGAGAGGCAAAAATCTCATTGTTTAACTCATTTTATGGTAAAATGGCTTATTCCATGGGGTTCTCTCTTGTCAACCAAGTAAACTGCTTGGTGCTGTAAAGTCAACTGAATATTTTTTATTTGCCAGGTACATTAGTCCATTTTCTGTTACTTATAATGAATACATGAAACTGGGTAATTTATGAATAGATGAAATTTATTTCTTACAATTTTAGAGGCTGGGAAGTCCATGGTCCAGGGGCCACATCCGCTGAGGGCCTTCTTCTGGGTGGAAACTCTCTACAAGTTCCCGTGGCAATGCAAGGCGCCACATGGCAAGAATCGCATGAGCTCTTTCATTTGCTCTCCTTATAAGCCACCAGTCTGTGGCCATGACAACCCATTAACCATCAACCTAATCTCCCCATGAATGGATCAATCCATTTGTGAAGGAACCTCTTAAAGGCCTCACTTTCCACCACCATACTGGGAGTTAAGTTCCAACATGATCTTGGTTGGCAGGGGGCATTCAAATCACAGCACTAGGATAATTTTTGTTTGTTTTTTCAAAAGGTAAAGTTTGAAAAAATGTTCAGTAGAGATTTTTTTACCTAGAAAAATATAAGGAATAAAGGGAGATTTAGGTCTGAAAGAAAGTTGAGCTTGGGCTTATACTAAAATTGGCAAACTCAGCAGAGAAATAGAAAAATGTGGTTGACCTATTAAGCACAGTAGAAGAATGGGAATGATGCTGCTCAACTCTCACAGTGCTGGTTGCCTTGGAAGAGGAGAAGTTATCAATGAATCTGGTCAGAAAACAGTCATGGATAAATGTATTGCAAAGTCACTATCTCTACTGACCCATATCTATTTGGGTTGGGACCTGGAGTTGTCAGAGAGAAGCACTGTACTGTGTTACAGATGGACAACCCCATCCTGATAGACAGGTTCTATAGAATTAGGTCATTAAATCAGCATCTCATTTTTTTTTCCTTGCTGGTTTCCCTTCCTAAATCAAGTTTACAACTTGGAGTAAGTAGGAATAAAAATCATGTTCAATGATCTTTTTGGAAGACTTGGTACCAAACAAAGTTTTGTGTTAATTGCACTACTTCTGCTTGCTATTTAAGTCTCTGGACACTCAACGAACACAGTTAATGTGTCAGGCATGGTGCCAGACAGTGGGAATAAAAGAGGAATAAAACATCAGATTCAATGTTTGATAGAGAACTGTTCATTTGGTAAGTGTCCACCTGCTTATTCACATACTTGGTCATAAGAGTCATATATTTATGTCTCTCTGCTTGGTATCTCTGTAACATTGGGCAATTTATTTAATCCCTCTGAGTCTCAGCTGGGGTAGAGGGACAGCTCTTCTATGAGTGTTAAATCAGACACTGAATAGAAATCTGCTTGGCCTGTCATAGGTGCTCAGTGATGTTTGTTCCTCTTAGCTTTGCCAACTGCACACATGGACCACAGCCTCCAAGTCCTCTCCCTTGCTCAGCTAAGATGCTTTGACATTTAAGCAGCTCCTTGATTTAGATTCTTTCTTTTGTTTAATGTTAATATGACATGATGAGAAAGACCAGAAAATAGCTAGGATAGTTACTTAATTTTATATTGTGTAACAAATATTTCTACAACATTAGAAGATACTTTATTGAATGTAGACATCTTTAGCTTCCTAGAATACCTAGCCTACAAGTAGATATAAAATACTTAATAAGTGAAACCATTAATCATTAAACAAAGTCAATCAGAAGTCTGAAAATAGTCCTGAGAGTATGTTTTCAGGGATTTTGCTAAAATTATAAAAATATGTTCTCTGCCCTCAGCCTCTCACAATCCAGGAAAACAGATATACAAGTAAACAGTGGAAATTTAATGTGATAAGTACTACAAAGATATATGAACTGCCACAGTGGTGTCAAAGAAAGAAAGTGGAAGGTTTCATAAACGGTGATACTTGGATTGTCTTAAAGAATGAATAAGAATTTGGCAATTTTGATGGGGGCTATCTCAGGGAATAGTATGCACAAAGGCTGGAAGGCATGAAACAACTTGGTATGTTTAAGGAAGTGCAAATCAAGTGGTGTGGCTGGGGTATAAGGTAGGTATAAAGGACCTGGGACTGGAGCTGTGCACAGGAGCCAGACTGAAAGTCATGTAAGCCACTTCAGAGAGTTTGGATTTTATATTGGGGAATGATGCTATTTGGATCGTGGAAAGGTTTTTCTGATTGTAATGAGAAAAATGGGTTGGATTGGAAGAAAGACTAAATGAAGTGAGACAAATCAGAAAGCAACTGCATTCATTCAGGAAAAAATGGCAGCCCCCACAAAGGGAATTCTGTTGGGATAGAAAGAAGGGATTGTGTTCAAAATGTATTTAAGACATTGAATCCAAATGACAGTGAGGAAGCAAAGGAAAGAGGGAGGCATCCAAGATGATGAAGAATTTTTCTCAGTTGAGGATATGAAAGGTACAGTCGATCTTTTAGCACAGAAAATACTGGAAAAAATAAACAGCTTTGAGAGAAAAGACAGTGTATTAAAATTTAGCTTGCGCTTCACACCCAAGTGAAAAAGCTATCCCTCTTTGGGTTTGCCAGCAATATTGCTCATGCATTATTTATTAATTTTACTCCAGTACAGACTACAGCATGCTCTTTACAGGCTCATTGTAAGATTTTCTTTCCAGAAAAAATAATTGTCCAAGGTAGGCTATCAACTATCTTAGGATACATTTAAATGTGTCTTAGAAAAATATTTAGGTTTTGGATTAATATATATTTGTAGAACACATTAGAATTCTTAAAGAAAAGAGACCGTTCTAAGTAGATCAATTCATTTAATTTTGAAATTTCCACATAAATCTTTTAGATCCAAGAGTCTTAGGCTTTCTTTCTCCTCAAACTATTGATTAGTTTTATTTGACTGTTGTTCTACGCCTCCTTGTATCGAATACTAGGCTGCTTTTTTTTCTTTTTTCTAAATACAAGCAGGTTCATGTTAAGAGCAAAAACTCCAAAGCCCAACTGCAGAGGTGCAGATTCCAGCTCAATCATTCATTATTTTTGAAAACTAAGTAAAGTTACTTGGTTCCTTAGGCTTCCATTTCCTCATTTGTATAAGGAGAAAACAATACCAAGGACCCCATAGTCTGACATGGGGGTCAAACACATTAAAACGTATAAAGAGCTTAGAACAGTGCTTATCTTATAGTGAGCACTCAGTAAGTGTTAGATCTTATTTTCAGCACTGCATCCTTCATTCCATTTCCTTTATATTTTCATTTTGTAGTATAGCCACACAGTGTGTGTTCAGCAGGTGGATAAGAAACTATCATCATTAATGATGCCTTCGGTTCTTTGGTACCTAATTAGTGTGAAGCATACAAACCCAGATAAGTCCTTATACTTTTCCTTTGGGATATCTGAATGTGCTGGACAAGAATGACTACATTTCAACAAAAATATGGACTCGTCATTCCAGCCATCACCTGGTTGTCTTCCATAAATGCACTGACCCCTTATCTTCAGAAAGTGGCTCCAGATGAGCTCACTCAGGTGTTCTTATATTCCTGACGTTAATTCCCCAGCTCTGTGAGATGCTGCTGACTTACAAATGTCTGGTAAAGTCTGGAATTCCAGACTCTCCAGGATAGCACTACTTTCAAATTACTTTTGATGTTTTAATACTTGTTTACTGTTCCTGTTCATCAGGAGGTGATTTAAAAAGCTAAAACTAAAGTAGCATCCAATGAACGCCATAGCCCTATTTACTGGGAAGAAGTACAGGAAGCAAGCAACTTGTGACACATTAATAAATATATGATCCCCCTGAGGGAAATTTACACACTGTCAAAGCAAAGAGTGTACTTTGCCGTCATCAAACTTGTGGCATGACTGCTACAGTTCTCTGCTGTCAGGGAAATAATCTGGAATGAGCTAAATGGGGTAAGAAGATTGCTCCTATAGGACTTAGGTGAAATCATTTGCACATATCTACTCCGCTTTTATTGTTTATAACAGATGGGCTGCAGTCTAGGAAGAAACTTCAATCATGACTGCTGGTTTCAGTATTTATGTAATGGTAGAGAGCTGGACATACGAGGGTACTTCCAAAATTTCATGGAAAAATAGAATTCAAAGATAACACAAGTCTTTCCATGAACTTTTGGAAGACCCCTCATACGTGTATGCACAGAAAACACGGTTATTTATGACTGAGAATCAACACCCAATTATCCTTTTCAGTGAAGAAAAAATATTAATATGGACTTCAAAAAAAGATCTAGTCTTCTCTGGCATGGATAATCCTTCAGTACACATCAGGTACACACTGTGTGTTATACAAACAACTCACATAGAATTACTTCTCTCAGTGTCCTGATGTTACAGCAGAGGGACCCCATGTCTGAAGATGTCAATGATTTGTCCAAGTTCTACTATCTGATTATTGGCAGAAATGGGTTTAGAAGTCACTTCCCCCAACTTCTAATTCATTGGTCCCTTCTATATCCTACTAGAGATAATTAGTGCTGGTTAGCATACATAAACTATCTACAAGGGGGTCTTCAAGAAGTTCATGGAAAGATTCACTTTATCTTTTCACTCCATTTTTCCACAAATTTATGGAGTATATATATTTAGTACTGTTTTAGAAAAAGGAAAATTGCTCACATTTAGCCCCTGGTTTTATATTATTTTATAACTCCAAAATGGATGTCTTCTAGAGAAAAGCAAAATATTACCTAACTTGGATTTCTTTGAAAATTTAGGCCCTTAAAGGCCCCCAAATCTAATAAGAGCTAAAAGGGACCAAGCGGCAGGTCTTAATGAAATATCATGGTTTCTTCATCTCTTTCTACTAATATATATATATATTTATATTTATATATTTATATATATATATTTGCAAAAGAATTGGCTTTTTAAATGTATATTTTTACAAATACACAAGTAAACTTAAAAAGGTTTGTAGAAAGTACAAGTAAAATATAATATGAATTTTTCCATGAATTTTTGAAGACCCCTCATATATATTTATAAAAGAATTGACTTCTGAAAGCACTGGCTGTGAGTCTTGCTTTAAAAAGGAAAAAAAAATTAACCTTAAGTCTAGTACAAATCTCAGGAACTAGCAAATATTTTTGGAGGTAATTAAGAAACCAATATGTGACATAACAATAAAATTTAAAATGATTACTTTAAGTACAGACTCTGGAAGTCAGTACAGCACACTGAAGTCCTAGACAGGTTTCTCCACAGTGTGTTATTCTGAAATAGAGGAAAATTCTGAATTGGCATGCATGGGAGCTATCAGAGATTTTAAAATTCATTTTCTAAAGGATGCCTACATTGTACAACTATAGATCAAAGTGTGGAAACTTGGGTAATGCAGGCAGGAGGTAAGAGAGAAAAACATGAGTGGGAAGGGGAAATTTGTATATATCTGATTAGCTGATAAGGTACATTAAAAACCATGTTACGTGATGCCTTAGTATAACACAGTTTCAATTATTCTGCAATCATACCTCCTATGTATGAAAATGTATAGTGTTCAGTGCCTCTCTCTTCCTCTAAAAGAATTACCAGTAATATGATTGTTAAATATATCTTCTAAAAGCATCACTAAACACTTGACCTGTGTATTATGTTAATTCTTAGGTCCCTAGGAGAAATAATGACATTTACATAATGTTTGGCAATCTTTTCCCACTTCATGAAGTGCTGTGTAAGAAAGTCAGGGGTTTGATCACCATTTTTAAAGGATTAAGTTGTTCTATGTTTCTATGTTTTATATGGTATGCTTTAACATTCATTTGTCATTTTTCAAGTCATAATCTTTCTTTTTTGTAAAAGCACAAGCGCATAATATTTTTGAAGGGTCACAAACCTTTGGCCACTGAAAAGCAGCACAGAGGGACAGCAGCTCTGAAAGTACAGTTGCTATGCACCTGTGTAAAACCGAACCGTCTGGAAGGTAGTTTCTTAACCAGAAATTTGACCAGTGTCTAATCATTGGATATAAAAGCAAAGTGTTGGGAATCAAAAATGTCAAGATTAGATTGTGAAGGGAGCGTCTTAGAGTTTGTTAAGCCTTTAAATACACTTTGATAGTTTATTTCGAATTTTAAAGCCTTCTGATGTTTTCATTTTTTTTATTGTTCTATTAGTCTTTATGGTGATGCCAGAAGCTATGCATGTGGCCCCTCTCTTATATCTTATCTTTCCTAAACACATGATACTTTAGCTACTGACACTAAATGTGAGTTTGTTTGGATTAGTTTTTCTTTTCAGAAGAGCTCTGGAAGACCTATTGATTTAACTATGATTGAAATCAGCCTTTGGTGAAAAGATTAGAGTGAGACCACCGAGCAGATGCTAAGACCCAAAAATGCCAGTTTATTGCCTTCTCAATTAATTTTTTTTAATTTAACTGGTGAATTGAACTCTATCTACAGTCTTCTGCTAACTATAAATTCAAAATAATTATCTCCCTTTTTTAGTGGAAAGCGATTAGTATAATTTTACTATTTTTAATTTTTTTAGCCTAATGCTTCTAGAATATTAGAGTTGAGGAGGCCCTGGCACATGAAATAAATTTTAGCCCAGGATTTTTATGTCTGAGTTATTTTTGGCATGAGCACTTTTGAACTTCACCTCTATAGACTCCAAGGGTGAGGAAGAGGAAAAGAGAGAGAGAATAAAAACCATGTCATTGAAAAAAATTGGGCCCAGAACATGAGTTCAAGGTCACACACATTGCAAATAATTTCCTCAGGGAAGCCTATGGCTGACCTCCTTGATCTTTATCTATCATATCCCTTTGTTTATTTTCTTTTTAATAATCACAGTTTGTAATTCATTTCCACTCAGTTGGCTGCATCTGCTGTTAGTATGTATGCTTCTTATATGTAAAATAAGGAAGTAAGCTGTATGCTCTTTGAATTCTGAGAGGCATATTTTTTTAACTGAGGTAAGATTCAGACCACATAAAATTAACCATTAAACATTTTTAAATGTACAATTAAGTGGCATTTAGTACTTTGATAATGTCATGCAACCATCACCTCTATCTAGTTCTAAGACATTTATATCATCCCTAAAGGAAACCCCGGTACCTGTTAGCAGCTACTTTCAACTCCCCTCTCCTCACAGTCCCTGGAAGCCACCAATCTGCTTTCTGTCTCTATGGGTCTGCTTATTCTGGACATTTCATATAAATGTAATCATACAAATGTGGCCTTTTGTGTGTGGCTTCTTTCACTTAGCATATTGTTTTCAAGGTCCATCCGTGTTATAGTACGCATCAGCACATTTTGTTTATCTAGTCACAAGCTGATGGGCATTTGAGTTTGTCTCCACATTTTAGCTGTTGTGAATAGCTGCTATGAACATTCATGTATTTGTTGAGTCCCTGCCTTCAGTTCTTTTGGGCTTGAATTATTGCATCATACAGTCATTCTGTTTAACTTTTTGAGGAACCAGAAACCTGCTTTCTTTTTTTTCTTAAGCTCTTTCTTTCCTTCTGAACATTCCAGTTTCTGCTGACACATGGATAATAATCCATTACAGGAATTTGTTCATTGACGGCCTACTGAGACTAGAGACTTCAAAGGCCTGATGATCTTCATAAGTGCCTAGTACAGTGCCAGGCATATAGTAGATACTTTCAATAAATATATACTAAATGAATGAAATAATGAATTGTTAGTTAATGGCTACATAGTTCTGACTGCATTTCCTTTTTGCTCAATCTTTAAACAACTCTCACCTAAACCCCCCATACTGGCTTTTACTCCCTTTTGTTTTATGCTTCTTTAAAACAGTACACACTTCTTGGGGAAAAAAAAAAAAAACCTGGAAAAAAGTTCAAATAAAGCTATAAAGACTCCCTGGCACTGAATAGCTACACATAATCACCTGACGATTGCCTTCTCCCACCCTACAGACGACGGGCCTTCTTCTAACCATAGTTGATCTTGTTGATGTGAAAGATAAATGAAAGGGTGGATATATGTGTGAGTCACACTTTAGTAAGCTGCAAATCACTTTTTGCTCTCCAAGCTTTACACAGGCAGCTTTTTCTAGGGTGGCTGTAATAGTTCTTGCACTGTTAGATCATGCAAATGAGAAGAGAACATCTCATAGACTGTTGTGGAGAACAGGTGACCTGGCATGCAGATGCTCAGCTGATTCTGCACCCCACCCCCTCATTTTACGGTAAATACACAAAGCAAACCTCCAACAGAGTAAAACAAAAATTTTATTGATCCTCAAAGAAGACACAGAACTACCAGAGTTTGCTGAAATGTTACCTGTTCACAAATAGATTTTTCAGAATTAGATTGATTTTTGAAATATAAAAATGTACTCTCTGTCCCTACTACGTATATACCAAATCTGGACAAGGCTAAATAACAGCCCTCATAATTAGTTTTTTTCTACTAATACTTCTCTAAATATTTTTTAAATGTCATACTGCATATATTTCCTTTGGTTTTACTATGCAGGTTAATATTTCCTGAGAATAGCTTTGTTTTTCTTGGCTTCCAAAGAAAAAATATAAATAATAAGTAAAATGAACTGTGAAGAATCTTAGTTATAAAGGACATGTATATCTTGTTCCTAATTACATATATAAGATAAAAACTGAATTTATTTCATAAAATTAATAGAGGTGTGTCTTTCCAGACTCCGGGGACGGGTGTACTTTTAAAGATACAATATTTACCAAAAGTCATGACCAGAGTTTCATGTAAAGAGTGACCTCTTTGAGCTCAGCACATTCAGAAAGTAGTTCATTTTCTGCAGACACAGAAGGAACAAAAGAGCCTATCTGCTTGTAGGAAAGCAAAATATTTCTCATCCAAGAAAGGTTTCGGGAAAATGGAAATACAAGCCAGAAGTATTCCCTGAAAAAGAGAATCGCAGCCTCCTGCCTCAAATTCCATGTCGGTGCTCTAATTTGAAGGGAACACATGAGATCTTGCTTGACTTTTTCCAGTACTTCCTAATTTTGTACTTTTCAACTCTTTCATTTCCTTTGACATCATTTTCTCCTGTTGTGGCTTGAGACAGTTTCATTCTATGTAAAATTAGCATATCGCCCCTTAAAGTTCTCATCACAAAAGCATACCATTTCATAAATACAAAAGAAAACATTAAGTCCAGCAGAGGACACACAAAGTTTATGACTATAGTTTATTAAGTGAATGAATATGACTCTCACTTATTGAGCAGTTAAAATTCATTCAAGCTGGTTAGCTCAGTTGGTTAGAGTGTGGCGTTGATAACATCAAGGTCATGGGTTCAATCCCTGTTACCAATCTGCCACCCCCCCAAATAAAGTAATTAATTCATTAATTAATTAAATAAAATTCATTAGCCCATCACATTTATTGAACAATGTCTACACGTCTGGCCTGGCAGAGGATAAAGCAGTGAATAAGCAAAGTACTTGCTTTTATGGAGTTTATGTTCCACTGAAAGGAATCTTGGAGAGAGAGGGAATACAGTCAATAAGCTTTATACAACACCCACTGGGATAAGTATTATCAAAAAAAAGAAAAAAAGAAAAAAGAAAGGGTGAGGGGTGGGCAGAGAACAACAGACATTAGCAAAGATGTGGACAAATTGAGACCATGTGCATTGCTGGTAAAAAAGTAAATGGTGCAGTCACTATGGAAAACAGTTTGGTAGTTCCTCAAAATACCAAATATAGAACATCCAACAATTCCACTCCTAGGTATATTCAAAAGAATTCAAAGCAGGGAGTCAAATAGATAGTTGTACACCAATGTTCATAGCAGCACTACTCAAAATAGCCAAAAGGTGAAAACAACCCAAATGTTCATCAACAGATGAAATGATAAAAAATGTGTTATATACATATAATACAATATTATTTAGCCTTAAAAAGAAGTGAAATTTTGAGACATGCTACAACATGGATGGACCCTGAAAACATTATGCTAAGTGAAATAAGCAAGACGCAAAAAAAAAGGAAAAATAGTGTACGATTCCACTTATATGAAGTACTTAGAGTAGTCAAATTCACAGAGACAGAAAGTAGAATAGAGGTTATCAGGAGCTGGGGTAAGAAGAAATGGGAAGTTATTGCTTGATGGGTACAGTGTTCCTGTTTGGGATGATGAAAAATTTCTGGAGATCAATAGTGGTAATGGTTGTACAACATTGTGAATGGAATTATTGCCACTAAGTTGTACACTTAAAAATGGTTAAAATGGTAAACTGTATGTTACAAATATTTTACCACTTTATCCCATATGTAATTTCTCCATTTCTCTGGCTCTCCTCACAACTGGCTTCAAGGTTGAATTTTTGCAAGTAAGGATTTGCATTTCAGCTTCTGGGTTTGGGTAATACCACTTATATCCTCTTTTTGTCCCTGCATACATAGATAGGGGTGGTAATGGCTTCCTGGTGTTGCTAACCTCTGGGCCATTTTAGCTCTTCTAGCATATTTGTAGGCTATTTCCCATACTAAATTCCGGATATTAAACTATCTGGAATGAAGTTACTTTAACTAAGTCCTGTCCAATTTATGGGTATTTAATTCACATTATCCATAAATACCTAAATGTCCCCCATGAGGTAAAATAAAGAGGTAAACAAATTATATAATTGTACATTTTCAAATGTAATGAATAACACTGTTTAAAGATGGAAAATTTAGTAAATTAAGGTACATTTGCATTTTTCTTTCTATAATGAAAGCCTCTTATTTATATATCTAAAGCCAAAAAAAAAACCAAAAAAGTGGAGAAAGAAAAAAGGACCAGAATCAAACTGTGAATTAGTTCATTTAAAAGCAGATTAAGGGCTGGCCACTTACTCGGTTAGAGTGCTGCCTTGTAGCACTAAAGTCAAATGTTTGGATCCCTGTACCAGCCAGCCACCAAAAATAAATAAATTAATTAATTAATAAAATAATTAAATAAATAAATAAAAGCAGATTATATTTTTTGGGGGGAAGACTTTCTTATTCTATATGATTTAGGCACATTTCATAGTTGGCTTTCTTTTCATTCCTTTCTATACAATTTTAGTATCAATTCAAGTCCATTGCAATTTTTATATTTTTTTATATTAGAAAGGGAAACAATTAATTTGAATCACCTACTATTCATTAAAATAACACATGGTTTAAATAACCAGCAACTTAAGAACTTTACTTGGCAAAAATAGGTCATTTTTAGAAAAATGTATTTATTTGTAAACACAAACATGCTTAGAATATGACAATTGTATTAAGGATTCCTGTCAACAGAGACAATACAGGAATAAAACACTCTATGTTTTGGTTATGAGAATTTAATACCATAGAATTATGTTAGAAATATAAGGAAGAGTGTTAAAAATAAAATGCAAGTGGGTCTTATCTTTATCCAAATGTGATAAAGAATATAAGAAGAGGATGTTTGCGTGGGCAAAGGAATTTATTAACAAGCTGTGTGACCATGCACAAGTAACATCTTTCCTGAACTTCAGTTACCTGATCATTAAATTACAAAGATACTTTGCCTCATAGAGTTGTAAGAAGTAAATAGCACCCTGCTGTAAAAGTACTTTGTAATAGACAAACCATTATATAATATGTATTACTGCTGCTACTACTATTTGTGGTAATGTATTAACCCCTAAGATTACGGTCATCTTCACTACATCACTTACACCTTCTCACTTATGCCCAATGTTGTTGCAAATACTCTTCATTATTCATAATATATCACCACTGGCTAAATATGGAATTTATATCAAGGTCACCAAATTTTAAAAGCTTAATCTCCTTTCCAGCAGTGCCTAATAAAACAGATAAATCACACAGCTCTTTCTATGTAATCTTCTTATCCTACTGTGAATACAGCTCTCTTCCATTTATGTACTTTAGATCCAACTTTTCATTTTTATAAAAATGTTCAATATGAATGAAACACCTTTTCTGGGAGCAAAGTCCCATAAATTTGAAATTCAATTAATCTTGTCTCATATTATTGCCAGAAAGAGCCGCAGTTGACACAGAAGCATAAAGTGGAAGGTATCCCTAGGTGCAGCAGCAGGGAAATAAATAAATAAATAAGCCACCATGAATGAGGGCTTATCAGTTATTAGCTCTGCTCTTTTTTCTTAGTTTTAGATGGATGAATCACCAAGGGGATTCTAGAACTGGATAGTTAAATATTTGTGGATGTCAACAGCTATGTACATGGAACAGACATTTGAAATTCAGTATTTTCAGAAGTATGGGCCATACAAGACATACTTATACCTAGCCAGAGGGGAGGGGAAATAATTACACAGGGGACTTTGCAACAGTCAGTGGTCAAAACTACTTTCCTATCAATACTGTAAGATTATTTCTCATGTTCTTCTCATAAGAAACAACTGTTACAAAGGATGGAAAATGGCTTTATAGTGTACATGATTTCCAGTTACAATATCTGCCTCTTCCTTAAAAGCCCATTATGATAATAGCAAGAAGAAAAAGTAGAGAAATTTTATGTAATATAAGAGATCAACCCAATTATATTCAGTCTTATCAGGATGCAGGGTTTTCCCAAATTGTTCTTCATACACACATGAAGAATATCATAATGATTAACTGGACATCTTTTCCTTGAGTGATTTCCTAAAGCTCCAATTTATGCAACAACATTGTAATCATTCCTATTCTCAAAACCCTCTGTTCACAAGTCTATTAAATACAATTGTAATTGACTACCTTTGTGGCTAATTTGCAAAAGCTATTACATTGCTTCTGGCTTCTGGCTTTCTTTTACTAATATGGATTTATTTGGAATCCAAATGTAGGAAGTAGTGCTGCATAATTCGACTATGTAATTACTGATGTCATTTTTTACCATTTATTATGTCTATAACGTATAAAGCTCATAACATGAATAAGTCATTAATTTTAATTGTGGCTTTGGGTATGCTACTTTCTCATATGTCAAATAAAAGTCTATATGAAAGCTTACGTCCTTTCCTAAAATTTCAAAATTACGTTATTGATAATATGATTACACATGGTATATTTATTTGACCCATTACTGCATTATTGAGAGATTTTGCACAGAGGTATTCTTTGTGTGCATGAGTATGCTCTCTATTTCTACCTGTAATTTTACCTCTTTCTCTTCACTAATCAAAATCTTTCAGGGGTAGTCTTAACTACTCTTCTCACTTTCTCAAGATAGACCCATCCCTTTCTCTACTACGGTCTACATTTTCTCACCACTATTGCTCAAAAAATGTTACTAACGTAATCAATAACCTGGCTCTCAATGGCTATCCAGCTTGAGCACTCTAGGACATTTAATACTATTTACTGCCCATTCGTTTTGAGATGTTAGTAGAGGGCTGGTTTTCCTTCTGTGCCTCTATTCATTCTCTTCTTTTACCTTAAATGCTAGAATTTCCCTACGTTTTTGTCCTTGCTATTCATTCCTTCTTGAGTGCTCTCATGTTACCAAGTGAGACTCAGAATGAAGTAGTGCTGCCACACTGATGAATGACAGTGGTGTGCTGGCAGTGTACAAAGCAACAGGGTAAATAAATATTGCACTTCTTTTTAAAACTTAAAAAAAAATAAGTAAATTTTTAATGAGGGTACAGACCAGTGATGAAAAATTCCCACCTAGGTAGCCCAGCCATCCTGAAGTCAAAACTGGGGACAAATCTCATTACCAGGTTCTTTGTTATCCACAGGAATTGGACCAATTAAAACTTTCAACAACAATATTTGAGACTATTTCCCCACATCATTAGCTAATATGATAAACTATGAAATACTTTGATCTTTAGCAATTTAATAAGTAAAAGAATATGGTCTTTTATTTTAGTCTTAACTTGCAATTCTATTATTTTTGAGGTTGAACATCTTTTCATATACTTAAATATTATTTGTATTCCATTATGAACTGTCATTTTGATCCATTTTTTCTGGGTTAATTTGCTTATTCTTGTTAATTTGTAGAAGGTGTTTAAGGCTCAATCCTGAGTTGGGAAATACTGAGAAGAAGTTTGAGGCCGGGTAGACTAGAGGACTGGTCATTGGAAAATCCAAACAAAGGAGAATAGAAACGGCATAGGACCAGACGTAGACATCCCCTCTTAGGAACAGGGAGGCAATTTTGAGAGGAAATGTGTCCTTTGAAGACTTAGCGACTGAAAGAAAAAAGGAACTGACCAAAGTTAGAGGACCCCGGGCTGGCCGGCTAGCTCAGTTGGTTAGAGTGCAATGTTATAACACTAACGTCAAGGGTTTGGATCCCCACACCAGCCAGCTGCCATAAATAAATATATAAATCAAGTTTAAGAAGCCTAATGAAACAAGATAGTGTCAAAGAATCAGAAGAAGCCACACTTGTGAAAAAGTGCACCATTTATTCAAAATACCACCACCACCAATAACACCGACAGCAACAAAACCTGAATGTCATAATGGCAACAAAAGAAGGTGGTCTTGAAAAACAAAATCAAGTAAGCCATGCAGTCTCCTGCCCCACACCTCAAAGGAGTGTCTTCTATTGCTGGTCCTGGAAAAGAAAGCCAAAAGCTGAATATCAGTTCAGCAGATGAAACCACTGCAAAGACACATCCACACTTGCGCATAGCAGAGGAAAATTTTAAGTCTACACTCCAAAAAGTGTTTTATACCTAAACAAGCCATTGTAGAATTGCAAGAACACCATGAATCATAAGTTTTAAAAACTCCAAATAGAAAAGGATGAACAGTAGGAAGATGTGCAACAGGAGCTACCCAGACTCAAAAGAAATCAGGAACACATGAGGACTAAATTATAAAAAGCCTCCAGCAGGCAGAATTTCTAAAATGGCCAATCTATAATAAGCAAAAGATGAATATTGGCCCAATGAAATGGTGCTTTGAGAGATATTCTATATCTTTCCTGAATCAGTAGCAAGAGCTGTCTCATGTACACCTCCTCCTAAACTAAGCATATCAACTTATTACAAAAAGAAAAAGAAAAACAAAAGCAGGTGCAGTCTGAATATATCCCCCCAAATTCTTACATAAGAAACTTAAACCCCAATGCAACAGTGTTGGGAGGTGGGGCCTAATGGGAGGTCATGAGGACTCTACCCTCATGAATGAATTAATGCTGCTATATAAAGGGCTTGTGGGAGTGGGTTCTCTTTCTTCTGCCTTCCACCATGTGAGGATGCAGCAAGAAGGACCTCACCAGGTGCCAGCACCTTGATCTTGGACTTCCCAGACTCCAGAACTGTGGAAAAATAAATTCCTGCTCTTTATAAATTACCCAGCCTCACAAATTCTGTTGTAGCAGCTGAAAATGGACTAAAACAGCAGGTCAGCATATGACCTGAAAATTTCTAAAGCAGGAAATTGTGTAGGCATGTGGAAATGGAGACCCTGTGATTCTGAAGTGGGTGTGGAAAAATATGCTAAAGGAGAACAGTCCCTCAGATCTGATGACTCACAACCAACCTTCTGGCCAGCTCAAGAGGAAAAAGATGATTGTGTATTTGAATGTGAAGCAGGTGGTCAGACCCAGAAAGCAAAGCCGAGCATCATGCAGTCATTTAATGGTCCACTTTTCTCTGGTAAAATATGGCCAAACAAAGAAGCCAGATGTGAGCGCCAGGTGTCTCTCCTCCACTTCTCCCCAGATGACCATTCAGATGGTTTCATGCCTGGGTCAAAGGCTGATGCTGGGAGGGCAGTCAGCCAGCACCAGGAATCAGTCCAGAGGAAAGACAAATGTCCAGGCAGGATGTCACACAGCTCCGGGAGCTCAGCCAGTCCCAGTCAGCTTTCTTCAGGAAAAATACCAGAAGAGCCTAAGTCCCTGTTGGTCTAGTCTTCCATATCGGGGGACGGAGTAAAACATCTACCTGCCCCCATCAAACTTCCCTCAAGCTCAAGAAATCATTCCTCGGACAACAGTTTCCCTCCACGACAGGCAAGCAGCTCTCATAAGTGTCCATCCTCTGCTCCTGCTCCTAAGCCACCAAGTCTGTCTCAGAAGTTGTCTGTGAATCTCAATCAGGTTAAGACCCTTCTTCCAGCTGCCATGACCCCAGCCAGCTCCTCACAAAGAACCCCGGACACCCAGGTCCCAGCAAAACCCACTGACCTGAAGGTCATCAATGTGATGGGCCCAGTCCGTGCAGCCCAGGCTTTGGTGAGTAGCTTGCACCCCGTGCTGGCTAGTGCCACTGGTGCCCCCTCCTGCAGGAATCCATTCCCATGGCCCTCTGCCCTCTGGAAGTCAGCTCCCAAGTACACTGCCTGGGGCGCTGCAGGCGCCTTCTCAAGTGGGGGTTCAGCTTATTTTAAACAATGGCTCGGCTCAAATCTTGGGCCCTTAACTCTACTCCAGCTTCCACATGGTTCCCTCATTTTGAACATCCAGCAGCAGCTGCTGCCACCAGCTCAGCAACAGCAGCAGCAGCTGCAGCTGATTCCACAACAACAGCTTCAGAATCCCACAGCATATCCTCCACAGCCAGTGGCAGTGGGGGTACACAAGGGGCCAGCAGCCAGGAACAGGCCTTACCAATTCAGCAAGCTGTTGTCATGAACGTTATGGAGTCAGAGGTTTCCTGCAGCCCTGGACAATCATACTGCTTGAGCTTGGCTCTGCCCAGAGACCACCTGGGCAAAGCCTTCCTCAGCAGACGTTCTAGCTCGCCTTTACCTTGCCACAGCAGCAGCAGGTACAGGTACAACAGATGAGATTCGTGCAGTATCTAGGGGCTGTGGCAACAGTAGCAACCCAAAGTGCTCAGCCACAGCCACATAGCGGGCATACAGAATGTCAACCAATAGGTAGTGGGCATGCAGCAAGCCAGTCAATGGGTAGCAGGTATAGAGCAAACCAGCCAAAGGGAAATGGCCATACAACAAGCCAGTCAAAGGGTGGTGGCCATATAGCAAGCCAGCCAGAAGGTAGTGGGCATGCAGCAAGCCAGTCAAAGGGTAGTGGCCATACAGCAAGCCAAAGGGTAGTGGGCATACAGCAAGCCAGCCAAAGAGTAAAATGAAGACAGGAACACCAGCCACTCCAAAATCCTGTCTTGCACTACTTTTTCTCTTTTAAAAAAAAGAAAAAAAAAAAAAAAAAACCTCGAGAGCATTGAATCAGAGTTTCTGAGTTTTTACCTCATTTTCCTATTTTTGAAATGTGTCAGTATTTTACTTTGGTAGGTATACAAACTTTATATAGGAGAACAACCCTATGCTTTTAAAATAAAACCCAGAAATAAATCCATGCATTTACAGCCAACTGATCTTTGGCAGAGGCGCTGAGAATGTACATTGGGGAAAGAACAGCCTCTTCAATAAATGGTGCTGGGAAAACTGGATATCCATATGCAGAAGAATGAAACCAGACCCCTATTTCTCACTACATACTAAAAGCAACCCAAAATTGATTAAAGGCTTAAATATAATACTTGAAACTATAAAACTCCTAGAAGAAAATATAGCAGGAGCACTTCAGGATGTAGGACAGGGCCAAGACTTTATGAATAAGACCCAAAGACACAGACAATAAAAGAAAAAAAATAAACAAATGGGATTATATCAAACTAAAAAGCTTCTGCATAGAAAACAACAGAACAAAGAGGGAACCTGCAAAATGGAAGAGATGGATAGAAAAATGGATGATTTGCAAAATATACACAAGGGATTAATATCCAGAATATAAAAGGAACTCAAACAACTCAATAATAAACAAACAAACAAATAATCCGATTAGAAAATGGGCAAAGGAGCTGAATAGACATTTCTCAAAAGAAGACATACAAATGGCCAACAAGTATATGAAAAAATGCTCAACATCACTAATCACCAGAGAAATGCAAATCAAAACCACATTGAGATATTATCTCACCCCAGTTAGACTGGCTATTATCAAAAAGACAGAAAATAACAAATGCTGGCAAGGATGCGGAGAAAAGAGAACTATTGTACATCATTGGTGGGACTGTAAATTATCACAGCCATTATGAAAAACAGTATAGAGGTTTCTCAAGCAACTACAAATAGAACTATTATAGGATCCAGCAATACAACTATTGGGCATCTATCCAAAGGAACGGATATCATCATGTAGAAGGGATACCTGCACTCCAACATTTATCACAGCTCAATCGCAATAGCCAAGATGTGGAACCAACCTAAATACCCATCGATGGATGATTGGATAAAGAAAATGTGGTGTATATATTCAATGAAGTTCTGCTCAGTCATAAAAATGAATGAAATTCTGCCACTTACAGCAACATGGATGAGCTTGTAGAAAATCATGCTAAGAGGAATAAGCCAGGCACAGAAAAATCGCATGTTTTCACTCACGCATGGGAGCTAAAAATAATAATATTAACTTAAACTTTCAGAAGTAGAGAGTAGAATCATGGTTATTAGAGGTGGGAAAGTGGAGAGAGAAGGGGGGATTAGTGAGAGGTTGGTTAATGGACATAAAACTACAGCTAAATAGGAAAAATAAGTTCTACTGGTGTACAGCAATCCTAGGCAATTACAATTAAAAATAATTTATTATATATTGTTAAATGGCTAAAAGAGAGGAGCTTAAACATTCTCATCACTAAGAGATGATAAATTTTTGTGATGATGAATTTGCTAACTACCCTGATTTGATCATTATACATTGCATACGTGTATTGGAGTATAACTCTGTATCCCATAAATATGTGCAATCAATACTTTTCAGTTAAATTTTTAAAAAAGAAATAAACAGGATCTTTGGAATAGTAATAAAGTAATAATAGCAAGAGAAAATAAAAAAGGGAAATGATTTAATGAAGTAAATGCATGAACTATAGCACCAGTCACCATGGTGCCAAAATCTCAGCTCTGCAGTTTACTAACCTTAAGTCTATTTTTTAACTTCTCTAAGTCTCCATTTCCTAATTTTGTAAAATGTGACTAGTAATGTCTACTTCATAAGTTTCTTGTCAAGATTAATGAAAGTAAGATGTTTCCATTGTTGATATATATACTTGAAAAAAATAAACACAAGTAATCAAACTGAAAATAAACTATCTAAATTGTATTAGTGCAGACAGTATTTTGTAACATTGCATAAAAGTCAAACTTAGAATTAATGGCAAATACATGATAAAAAATTAATTCTTAAAAAAAATTAAAAACCACTCTAGATTCTTTGAATGTTTCAGTATGCTATACATATACATATACAGTAAATATAAGTATACAAATAGTATGAATACACTAAAATATACATATACATAAATGCGTGTATATATATACATATATATTTAATTTTAGTTCTCTATTAATAAAATCAAACCCTTTGACTCTACCTAGAAGCCCCCCATGGTGAATCTCTTTGTGTCTAATAAAACTGGAAGCATGGGACACTTTGTTTTAATTCTTCAGTAATTGAGGGATAATTTGGATATATGACTCTTAATATTATTTGCCTGACAATATTCTTCAAATGCATTATTCATGTGGTGCTTCTTATTTTGCAAACACTTCATAATATCAAGTGCATCTGCTGTCTGCCATTAATCTTGCTCCTCTATTCTGTCTCAATTATTTTGTCCCCATCAGACAATATAATCACGAAAGAGAAAAGATAAAAGTTTCTTTGCTTAAATGGACAAGTGAATGAAAAATGATAAGTTTAAATGAAATGAAACACATTATAGTAGGGAATTACAGGGAAAAAATGAATAATTGTAATATAAAAATATTTTTTAAATATACCTGCTAATTAAAAATGATTTCTACAATTCCTAAACAATATATTTTAGGATAACAGAGTAAGGTAAGGAACTAAATCACTAGATCAAACCATCTCTCCAGCCAAAAAACTTGTGTATATTCATACATGTGGGTATTGCTATGGTCTGAAAGTTTGTCTTCTCCAAAGTTTATGTGGAAACTTCATCCCCAATGTGGCAGTGTCGAGAGGTGGGGCCTTTGGGAGGCAATTGAATCATAAGGGCTATACCCATTCGTGGATTCATGGATTAAAGAGTTAATGGATAAACGGATTATCACAAGAGTGGCACTCATGACTTTACAAGGAGAGGAGGAAGCATGTTAATAAGCTCTCTCCCTTCTCACCATGTGATACCCTGCATCGCCATGGGACTCTTCAGAGTCCACATCAAGAAGGTCCTCACCAGATGCATTCCCTAGACCTTGTACTTCCCAGCTTCCAAAACTGTAAGAAATAATTTTCATTTTCTTCATAAATTACCCAATTTTAGGTATTCTAAGTGACAAAAATGGACTAATACAGATATATATTTTTAAAATAAATGATAAGAGCACAAAATCTATCTGCATACTCAATCATCCCAAACAACTTCTACTCCAGCTTGTGCACCTTGAGGGGTCCTTAGAGAAATACATAGACTTCCATCCTAATAGCTGAACAACCGTATAATCAAAGGTAAGAGGATAATGAATTTGGAGGCAGAATGGGTCCCGACACTAGTAAAGGGATTTATGACAAAATATTTCATCTGTGTCGTTTCTGACCATGTCTCCTTTCATTATATCCTTCTCTGCATCCCTATGCTCTGTGGAATCAAGTTAAAACTATTTTCATTGCCTATACAAGACTTTCATTGACCTGGACTTGGCCTAGCGCCCTTCCTCATCTCCTACCACTTCCACACTCACATCTATGGCTCTGGCTGCACGTAACTACTGGTACTATCTGTGTGCCATGTGTTGCCGGAGACCCTCAGCTGGGAACTCCTTTCCTCTTCTCTGCCTAAGCACCACCCCTCTGGAGTCTGAGACTATTTCCATAGCACCTTTACTACAGCATTTCAAAAACTATAGTCATGCACTGATTGACAGGGATACATTCTATTAAGAAGAAAGATGTATCAGAATTTGAGCATTCCTTCCAAGAGGAAATACTTGATCTAGTAGCTAAAACAAACACACTTAATAGACAAATTAATATTAATAATAAATATATTCCACAGATTCACTCAATAAATATTTATTGAGAAACTGCTATGGGCTAATCATTGATTGTCTAAACGACTGGGATACACATAACGTTCCTTGTGTGAACATCATAGAGTGCACATACACAAACCTAGATGATACTGCCTACTACACACCTAGGCTAAATGGTATAGCCTATTGTTATGTCTTCTTCCCCCCCCCCCCCCCGATTTACAATTCCTTGAAGTTGATACGACAAGCAAACAGAAAGGACATTGTTGGGTGGGAGGGGGGAGAAGGAGGAGGGAGGGAGGTTTCGGTAATGGGCCACAATAGTCAACTACATTGTATATCAACAGAATAAAATTTTTTAAAAAATTGTTTACAAATAAATAAATAAATAAATGGTATAGCCTGTTGCTCCTAGGCTACAAACCTGAACAGCATGTTACTGCACTGAATACTATAGGCAGCTGTAACACAATGGTAAGAATTTGTGTATCTAAACATAGAAAAGGTAAGGTAAAAAAAATAAGTATTATACTCTTACAAGACCATACCATATATGTGGTCAGTCATAGGCCAAAACGTTATGCAGCACATGACTATATTTCTTAGGATCCTATATTGTTGTTTTAAGGATTAAATATGGTAGTAAATATATTAAAATTTAAGAATTGAAAATAGATATTAATGTAAATATCTTTTTCAGGCTTTTTTGTTTATTTTTTCAAACATGGCTTGTATAACTTTGCATGCATTTATGGCATTAGTACTTTTACTTGATTGATTAAAATTTTATTATAAAGTTTATATGCAAGTATATATGTTATATAAGTATATACAATTCTAAGTATATGTAGTAGACATTTTTATTCTCAAACTCTATGTTGAATGTCACATCTGTCTTTTTAAAACATCAAAAGAGTATTAATTGGGAGTTACTATTGTAGAAATTAGGGTGTACATCATATAGTACTTTTATCAGCATTTGAATAAAATTTCTTTTTAAACAGAGATTAAAACAATACTTATATGTAAAAAGTGAAAAAAATAAATACAACTTTTTTTGTTTCTTGGCCTTGAACTAAGAAAATATTCCTGAAGTTATTATTTAGGCATAGATTATTCTGAGAAATTATAACAGAAAAGTTTTCTCCTGCAAGACCTAATGCCAAACTAAGGAGTAAGATGACAAATCACTAAGACATTCATTTTCAAATTACTCCATTTCTTCTGCAGTTACATTTTGTCAAACTTTTGAATTGCTGGCATATACTAAGTAATGTTTCACTTTCTATGTTTGTCTGTTAATATGACATGTGATAATAGTGTGATGGATTCTTATCAGATTGGGGTGCTACATTTGGGATGATAGAACTTACAAAACAGATATGGCAGAAGATACAGGGAGTTGTTCAATGGATGTAGAGTTTCCATTTGGCAAGATAAAAAATTCTGGAGACCATTGCACAATAATGTGAATACATATAACACTACTGAACTGTACAATTAAAAATAGCTGAGAGGCTCCTTTGCCCATTTTTTAATGGGGTTATTTGATTTTTTACTGTATAATTGCTTCAATTCTGTGTATATTCTGGGTATTAATCCCTCGTCAGATGCTTAGTTAGCAAAAATTTTCTCCCACTCTGTAAGTTGTCGTTTCACTCTGTTGATTGTTTCCTTTGCTGTGCAGAAGCTTTTTAGTTTGATATAGTCCCATTGGTTTATTTTTTCTTTTGTTGCTTGTGCTCGTGTTCATAAAGCCTGTGCCCAGACCTAATTGCTGAAGTGTTTCACCTATATTTTCCCTTAATAGTTTTATGGTTTCAGGTCTTATACTTAAGACTTTAATCCATTTTGAGTTGATTTTAGTGTATGGTGAGAGATGCATATCTAATTTCATTCTTCTGCATATGGATATTCAGTTTACCCAGCACCACTTGTTGAAGAGGCAGTCTTTTCCCCAATGTAGATTTTTGATGCCTTTGTCCAATATCAGATGGCTATAAGACTGAGGGGTGATTTCTGGGTTTTCAATTCTACTCCACTGGTCTGAATGTCTATTTTTATACCAGTACCATGCTGTTTTGGTTACAATACCTTTGTAGTATAATTTGAAGTCAGGTGTGTTATGCCTCTGGCTTTATTTTTTTTTGCTCAGGATTGCTTGGGCTATTTGGGGTCTTTTGTTGTTCCATATGAAGTGTAACATTGGTTTTTCCATTTCTGTGAAGAATGTCATTGGTATTTTGATGGGGATTGATTGCACTGAATCTGTAGATTGCTTTGGGTAGTATAGACATTTTCACAATGTTAATTTTTCCAATCCAAGGGCATGGAATATCTTTCCATCTTTTAGTGTCTTCTTTAATTTCTTTCAGAAGTGGTTTGTAGTTCTCATTGTGGAGGTCTTTCACCTCCTTGGTTAAATTGATCCCTAGGTATGCATTATTGCTGATTTACAAAATGATGTGCCATCAGTTTTCTGATGCTGTGAACACAGCAAACTATGGGTGGTTTCTAATATGATCCCCTAATAAAACATCCCAACAGGAGACCCTCTGACTTGCACACCAAGTTGCCTCATATGTGCCACAATCCACATAGCCTACCTTGAAGCAGGTGGCTGCAGGACTTTATATATTCAATGATGGCTGATGATTTCCCCAAACAAAGAGGGGGAAGGCCAGTGAGCACACAGTGTTTCCCAGTGGTAGGGAGCCTGTGGATAAAGCTGCAGGCACCAACCAATCCAGCAGTACTAAGCTACTCTCCTAGAATTCTTCACAGTAACCTTGCAGGTGTTGCCATACCTTGCGTTCATTTGTTTGCTCATTCATTCACAAGTATTTTTGAACACCCTTTACAGGACAGACTATGTCAAAGCCCTAAAGATACAGCATTAAATGAGACATAATGTCTTTCAGATGCTTACAGTCTAGTACTTTAAGAACAAATAAATTTTAACAAAGTAAAGAAAATTCTTGCTTGCCTTTCAAATCAAATTGTATTTGTCAAGCACAATTCATGCATTAACCTTCTTTTTTTTTTTTTACTATATTTCAAGACTGTATGGCATTTGATGATAATTTTTAGAAACACTACAATTTAGGATTTAAAATGGAAATAGCAACAGACCTCCAGATGTAGTGTCGACATAATATCACTTTTTTATCACCTGCCCTCATTTCAGCTTAATAAGCTCTCTTGGCTCTCATCTTTTAATGTTTAATCCAAAGCAATTAAACTGATACACAAATGTCATCTCCATTGATTTAAGAGTGACACTTAACACACAATTTCATTATAATAGGCAGCTGAAATGTTTGTGGAATGATTGACTCATTTCTATTTTTAAAATATATGCTTTTCTTCCAATTTGTGCTTGTAAACAAAATATCCACACACACAAATTTTATTTGATAAATGCCATGTGGGTAATATTAGTCTTATATACTGAATAGAAAGTCCACACTGTGTGATATTTCTATTTAAAAGTCTGCTATCTTTTTGTTCAGTCTCTGTAAAACTAAATACTTTAGCTAATGAACTGTGTTAACAAAAAAGTACAATATAAGCAGAAAATGAACGAAGGGTGTGTGTGTATGTGTGTGTTTAAAAGGTGGTCTTTTAGATTCAACTCTAAGTAGGGAATCAGAAAATTGTAGTGAAAATGCCAGATACAATTTATAAGAATAGATGCAATTAGCTAAGCTCGTATAATAGGTTGGCTGTATTAATGACCCCACTTCTTCATTGCTCCCTGTATCCACACTCTTTGCCATGTACCTCCACTCTCAGTCTAAGCCCACCATATGACGTGCTTAGGCCAATAGGATATTAGAAGTCATAAAGCTGAGGTTTAAATCAACACTTACCCATCTCTTCTTTTTTTTGTTGCACCTCTGCTGTTGACAAGATAACATACCTGAGATAGTCTCCGGGGTATCGAAATCTCATAGAGCTAGTCTCCCCAGTCATTCCATTTGTGGCCATCCTAAATCAGCCAACTAGTTGACCTTCAGAGAGGAGGTCAGCTGTGGTTGGCTAGGTTTATACTTTCTCATCACAGAGCATTTTTTTTATCATCATAAGTTGGGGAAAAAAACACATTCTGTAGATGGTATATATCACTGTCTTAAAATTGGATCAATTTTCAAATAAGTACTAATTACATATATTCAATAGCACCCTTAAATGCTTATGGACTTTGGAAAGATACTCTATTAAAAAGAAAGATGTACCAGAATTTGAGCATTTCATCGAAGAGGAAATACTTTTCAATTTAAAGCCTTGGTCTGGTAGCTGAAAAAACACTTAATGGACAAATTAATATTAATCATAAACGTATTCCACGGATTCACTCAATAAATATTTATTGAGAAATTGCTATGTGCTGATCATTGTCTAAAGTATTGGGATAAAAAACATAATCTTTTGGACTTTGAGTTACGTGCTTTGTTTGGTAAATTTAAATTTAAAAATCCTTGAATCAACCATATAGTATAAACACAACAACAGAAAAATAAGCATTACAAAATTTGTCTTGATCAAAATAATAAGTTAAAACTATTAAATTTGTGGTATTTATGCACAAAAACGGAAATTACAATATAAAAGAGTAAAATATGTGACCTATAACCAATCTGGCCTTTTTGTTTTTTAACTTTGAACCCTATGATTATTTCCTGACTACTCTACTCCATCTGTGAACCCAGACTTAAATGATCAAGAATCATTTAAATGAATCTAAAAACCTGCAGGTTTATTATGACTCCAAGACATTCAGCCAATTTACCAAACCTTGAATAATGGAAACCCATATCTACTGCTGGGAATACATAAGGGTTGAGATTATGTGTGCTAAGGCGAGGTAGACTGGGTTTAAATCCAAGCTTCACCTTTCATTAGCTGCCTGACATTTGCTCGGTTATTTAAACTCTTTTTTTTTTTTTTTTATGTTTGTATCATTTACATTTTTTTTTTTTAATTTTATTTTGTCGATATACATTGTGGCTGATTATTGCTCCCCATCACCAAAACCTCCCTCCCTTCTCCCTCCCCCCCTCCCCCCCAACAATGTCCTTTCTGTTTGCTTGTCGTATCAACTTCAAATAATTGTAATTGTTATATCTTCTTCCCCCCCCCCGGGTTTGTGTGTGTGTGTGTGTGTGTGTGTGTGTGTGTGAATTTATATATTAATTTTTAGCTCCCACCAATAAGTGAGAACATGTGGTATTTCTCTTTCTGTGCCTGACTTGTTTCACTTTATAATTCTCTCAAGGTCCATCCATGTTGTTGCAAATGGCAGTATTTCATTCGTTTTTATAGCTGAGTAGTATTCCATTGTGTAGATGTACCACAAGTCTCAGTTTGCTCATTCATAATGTCATACCTCAGTATAATTATGAGGATAAAATGAAATAATTCACTTAAACTGTTTAGCACAGTGCCTGGCACATAGTAGGTATGTAAATATTAGTGCAAGAGAAAACAATAATGAGACAAAATTGACCAAAATAAGAGGGAAAATGGCTCCTGGACATGTCAAGAAAATTGATCAGGCCCTGTGTGTATGAAGAAGAGCATAGCAATTGGAGTCCCACAGCCCTGTATTTGAATATTGGCTCTGGTACTTGAGGGATCTTTGTGGAAAGGGAAAGGTAATGATACTGACACCCAGAAATATTCAAAAGAATTTAGTGACTCATGGGGTTAGGAAGCACCCCGACACCATCACCTTCAGGCAGAAGGCGGGCAGGCACAACTTTCAATCCGTGTGGGGCTAAGGGTGAAAGCACGCACTTTACTGCTATCCTCGAACTAGCTCCATAGTTTACCCAACCAGGATAGGCTGCAGTTATGAGAAACCCTTAAACAATTGAAAGAGACCTTGAATAGTTGAGAGGGATCCTGAGAAGAGCATCAGAGGAATTGAGCTCGAAAAAGAAGGGAGGATACACACACATCATTTGAGTAAATCGTTATCAGTGAATGATTGAGGAGACAAACAAAGAAACAAAATAAATAAATAATACATTATAGGGGCATCAAATGGAGATATCTCTAATTGGACAGGATCTTCATGTTGACATTCTTTGACGTGATCCTAGTGTGAGTTGTCAGGACAGAGAGTACGCGGCAGGCTGAGGAAATTACTCTCGCAAGTGGTTAGAAATCACTAACGGTGATGGGCTGATAGTATTTTGAGGTCATTGACCTATAATTGCTTATTTTATCTTTTTATTTTATAGCATATTTTTGGGAAAGGGGATTGTAGTGGATTGAATTATGTCCCCCCAAAACGCCATGAAGTTTCAGTTGTATCCCCCAAGATTTATGTGTTAGAAACTTAGCCCCCATGTGACTGTTAAGAGGGTGGGAAATCCTATTATGGTAATTGAAAGGTGGAGCCCTGAAGGGGTGACTGGATTGTAAGACTGGGAAGTAGAGAATGTATTAAAAATGGTGGTCAGGGGTGTAGTTCTGAGGGCTTTAAATGAAGAGGAGAGTCTCTCTCTCTTTCTGCTCTCTCTGCTTCCACCATCTTGTAATGCGAGACCCTGGGTCACTGTCACCACCACCAGATAGACTTTGTAATTCCCAACCTCAGAAACTGTAGGCAATAAATTTTGTTTTCTTTATAATTACCCAGTCTGTGTATTTTGTTTTAAGCAACAAAAATGGACTAGTACAGGGATGATGGTTGGTGTAGTGAGTTAAAGGGACTGCAGATTGGTAAAAGGCCCTAAGTAAACAAACTATGAGTGACTTGATTGAATTCTCGCTACTGGCTGCAGAAATGAAAGTAAATAATTTCATCTAAAAAATATCAAATATATTTAAAAGTTTTAGAGGAAAAATTTGAAATGACACTTTCATTATGCTAGTCCGTTATCTGTTGCTATAACTCAATACTTGAGACTACAAAATTTACCTTAAAAATGCATTTCTTACAGTTCTGGAGGCTGGGAAGTTCATGTTCAAGGAGACATATCTGGTGAGGGCCTTCATGCTGATAGGGACTCTCTGAAGACTTCCATGGTGGCTCAGGGCATCACATGGTGAGGGGACTCATAAGAGACAGCCAAACTGTCTTTTGTAACAGACCCACTCTGTTATAACTAACCCACTCCCTTTATAATCCATCAATCAATGAATAAAATGATTCATTCATGAGGGCAGAGCCCTCATGAACCAATCACATCCCAAAAGTCTCACTTCTAGTTCCTTGTATATTCTGGCTATTAATCCTCTGTCAGATGTATATTTTGCAAATGTTTTCTCCCACTCTGTTGGTTGTCTTTTAACTCTGTTAATTGTTGCTTTTGCTGTGCAGAAGCTTTTTAGTTTTATATAATACCATTTATTTATTTTTCCTTTGGTTGCCTATGCTTTTGGGGTCGTATTCATGAAGTCTGTGCCCAGTCCTACTTCCTGAAGTGTTTCTCCTATGTTTTCTTTAAGAAGTTTTATTGTTTCAGGGTGTATATTTAATTCTTTAATCCATTTTGAGTTGATTTTAGTATATGGTGAGAGGTATGGGTCTAGTTTCATTCTCCTGCATATGGATATCCAGTTATCCCAGCACCATTTGCTGAAGAGGCAGTCCCTTCCCCAGTGAATAGGCTTGGTGCCTTTGTCAAAGATCAGATGGCTGTAGGTGTGTGGGTTGATTTCTGAATGGCCAACAGACACATGAAAAAATGCTCAACATCACTCAGCATTCGTGAAATGCAAACCAAAACCACACTGAGATACCATCTCACCCCAGTTAGCATGGCTAATATCCAAAAGACTGTGAATAATAAATACTGGCGAGGTTGTGGGGAAAAAGGAACTCTCATACATGGTTGGTGGGACTGCAAAATGGTGCAGCCTCTATGGAAAATGGTATGGAGGTTTCTCAAACAATTGCAGATAGATCTACCATACGACCCAGCTATTCCACTGTTGGGAATACACCCAGAGGAATGGAAATCATCGTGCTGATGGGATACCTGTACTCCAATGTTCATTGCAGCACTATTTACAATAGCTAAGAGTTGGAACCAGCCCAAATGTCCATCATCAGATGAGTAGATACAGAAAATGTGGTACATCTACACAATGGAATACTACTCTGCTTTAAAAAAGAATGAAATACTGCTAT